>NC_089593.1:25680979-25980979 GCF_019320115.1 Miscanthus floridulus | reverse complement strand
AACATGCACAAGATGAACCAGCAACAAAAATATGTTTAAAGGAACAGGAGCAGATCGACTTGTTCACGATCATCAAATCATAGAGCTCTGCGGAAATCATGCATGTGCCCTAAACGACCGGTGAGTCGACCTTGATGTCGCTGCCTGCAAGGAATTAAGAAGATAAGCTAATAACTATGTATCACCGCAGGTGCATCTCTCATCGGCACCTTGCAAACCCAGGCGATTCAAGCACAAGCATATGGTTTTCCTCTCAGATGAGGAGCTTGTACCACTCTCTTTAGGTGTAGTTGTTTCACTACTGTTTGCATCCCCTAAGACGACCCCTCCGCTTGTTGCTTCTGCTTCTTGCCGCGTCGGCAGTGGGGACGGTGACGGCGAAGGCGGTTGCCTCGGCAGGCTTATGGATAGGTTGAGGTCGATGCCGCCTCCGTCGTGCGGCGCAGATGCGCTGTCATCATCACCGCTGGTCTCCGGCGAGCAGCTGGACCGCGCTGATAGCAGCTGGTCCTGGTCCTGGCGATGGCTGCTTGCCGCGCATGCACCGGAGGTGGAGACACCGAGCGGTCTGTGCGTCTTGGGGTCGATGCCGCGGGAGAGGAGCTTGCGCTTGATGTGCGTGTTCCAGTAGTTCTTGATCTCGTTGTCCGTTCGACCCGGCAGCCGCCCGGCGATCAGAGACCACCTGTTTCATGGTGGTTTCACCGTAAGAATGAAGTGAACAATAAAGAACAGAATATATGTACGTCATCAATGAGCAGATAATTGCTTCAACAACAATTTAATCTTTCTGATATATAATCTACTGTGATCGTCACATCAGTAATATATGTAAACGTACTTGTTTCCGAGGATCCCGTGGAACCTGATGATGAGTTCGTCTTCCTCCTCGGTGAAGTTGCCGCGCTTGAGGTCTGGGCGGAGGTAGTTGATCCACCGGAGGCGGCAGCTCTTGCCGCAGCGCAGCAGCCCCGCCGCCTTGGGGAGCGACCTCCAGCAGCCTTCGCCGTGGGCCTTGATGTAGGCGACGAGCCGCTGGTCCTCCTCCTTGGTCCAGGCGCCCTTGTTCGTGTGCGCCTTCTCGCAGCACGGCGACCTCCCCATGTCTCAAACTCTGAAGAATCTGCTTCTTCCTACGTGTTCGATCGCAACACTGCAGGTGTCTGGTGGTGACTATGTTGTGAGAGTAGAGTGAGAGGACGAAGGTTTATATGAGGAGGAGAGAGAAAGAGGGCCCACTGAACCGGATCATCGCCCCGTGACATTTGACTGAGTAGGTATATGATAGAGAGAGAACGCGCACGCACAGCCCTAGAGATGAATTTGGTGGGTAGGTCAGTACACAGTAGGCGTGTCCCCCCCCCCCCCCCCCCCCCCCCCCCCCCAACCCTGGTAGCGAAAGCTTCAAGCTCCTTTCTTGATTTTTTTTTTTTACGATAGGCTTGTTAGATGCTCGTTTTGTGGTAGGTATCCATAGTTGTTGTTCTGCCGTCAAACATGCATGCATTGTTGCTATGGACGACATCAATAATTCCTGGCTTCCAGAACTTTTCAGTGTTAACATGCATGTTTTAAAATGTTTAGGTTGAACCATGAAAGTTACCTGTACACTTTTCTATCAACAAGTGCTTAGATTAGATTACATCTCTGGGCAAACTTTTGGTTTTGAGACAGGTGGCGGAGGCTCCTCTGGACAATGAGATTTTTTTTTGTGCGTGTGTGTGTGAACGTGCTCCGCACATGTTTCAAAAAAAAATCCCGGAGGATGAATAGCTATTTTTTCAGTAGAACAGATGGAACTTGGATTTTAATGGGGTACAACGACACAGATTTTTTTTTTCCCAGAGTTAATAATGGGAGTGGAAGAATAACATATCAGAAGGAGATTATATACATTGTTACTCATGTACAAAGGGTCGCTTCTTGTACAAATGGAACCAGTTCCAAATTGGAGCATGCTATAATCAATACTTCAAACTTGTTTCGTCCTTTGTTTTGGATGCATTTAATTAAGCTAGGGTTTTGTTGAACACAAAGGATATTCCTGATTGTTATGCAGAGGGTCATCCGTTCTTGCAAATGGCTCTCTACCACTTTATTATAACACCAGATTATTCAATGTCCACAAGAAAATTCAGCAGATTGTAATGCACACAAGACTTTGAGAGCAAGAGCTTGCTTTGTTTAGAGGCCACATTATTCACTTGGTGCAACACAATAACGTGCCCTTAAGAGATCAAGGGCTAGTTTTAGGGCCATATGTAACACCCATAATATTTATTATTGGATTCAAAATAACTAACATAATAAAGTATATTATTTTTCCATATTTCTAAAGTAATATGACATATTATGATTGCTACCTTCTTTCTTCTTGAACAAAGACAAGTCATTTAGATAGCTAAATATGGGAACACTTGTCAACACATAAACTAAGTTTTTAGGGAGTTGAACTGGAAAAGTGATACATTCACTGCCGCATCCCATAATATTTAATTTCAGGATGAGAATAAATATGAAAAACACAAACTTTTCATATTTCTACCATGGTGCAGTAGGTTTCTACAATCACTTGCCGCTTGTACAAATGGAACCAACTCCAAAGGAGCCACCAAAAACAAACCATGTGTGAGGACCAAATCGCCTAAGAGGGGGTGAATTGGGCTGATCTAATATTTTAAAACAACATTTGTCGGTCATAACCCCGGGGTATCTTAAGGCACCGATTAGTTAGCAGGCCACGTGGCCTGCAACGCAACAGTCAGCAAGAGCCCAAACGACCGAGGCCAAACAAGAGCCGAGTAGAACAGACCAGACCAGGCGCTAAAAATGGGGTCAACCCCGACCCCTTCCAGCCGCCTTAATCACATGGCACTCGCAAGACGCACGATCTCTCCCTATCACGACCCCCGGAGGGGATGGGTGGAGGTCGAGAGCAGCTAGGCGCGTCTACTCTGACAAGAGCAAGCATGCTGCACTGACCCCGCAAGGACCGAGGGGACAACAGTCACCTGACACCATCCCTGTGCCATACCGCACTGATGAGACAATACTGCACCACGGTGGCCACGGGTACGATACCCGCCATCCAAATACAGACCGACTAGACGCTTGTACGATCCTACCCACTACGGGATGAGATCTGTGACAAGGGACTCGACGAAAAGGCCATCCAGACCGGCAGAGTGCCCCGATCCCGACGATCAGGGTCGTGGCCCTCGGCCCCACGAAGCGACCAAGAGAATGATGACCTAGGGAAACTACCTACTTCGGGTATGATGCCCCTAGGAACCAGGAGATGATGACCAAGGCCGCGACGGACACCGCATCGCACAGGACGGCTGACGAACCCCCATTGAGGCTACAGTGCTCCATGACATAGCACTGCTTGTCACCGTCCCAGTGACCCCTCCCTAAGCGCCCTGCAACCGTTCCCAGCGCCATGACGAGCCAGTGACCCATGTCTTGACCTCCTGTTCAGGCTGCCTCGACCGACCCAACGGTCCAGCTCCTAGGCAAGGCCAGGCACCTGCCGCGAGCTTGAGAAGAAATAGGAAACCCATTCGTTCGGGTCCAGGGGAGTGAAGGGAAAGAGAACTAACATCGACCTCTCGCTTTCTTCTCGCATCGTGCCGGATCTGCTATCACCCCTCGCCACTCTACTGCTTCAACAGACCGTACATGTGTTTTAGCCCCATGGGGAAGCCCCCAGGGTAAAAAATGTGTCCACAAGTGTGGATCATGGAGAAGAAGCACATTCCATCTCGAACAGAAAGCCAGTGAAAGAATGACACCATGACAAGTGAATGTGCCGGTCACGCACTATGCGCGAAGAGCCCAAACATCGTCCATCGCTGAATGAGAGACTTGCTTTGAGCCCTTCCGTGCGTACCCGCGATGGGACAAAACGGCAAATTGTTGTCCGACACCTCAACCGTGGCATTGGGCCGCACAACATTCAGCCCTATGGACCAAACCCTAGGCCAGAACTCGCACCCGAAGGTCACAAAGGCTAAGGGACAAGATCCTGAGCAACGAGCTCGATGAGGGCTGAATCGGCAAGAACGACTCACCTGTAGAGCACTCGTGCTCGCCCAAAGGACCAAGGCAGGCACATCATTTGGCCAAACAAAACCATCAAAAACTCCCAGAGGCCCCAAGAACCACGACCCACTCGAGAACGCTGGGCGCCTCGGTGGACACTCGAATGATGTATCAGGGCCACTCCACCCAGGTCCATGGCAACCGCTCCCCCGGAGGGAGGCCAAGCGGGGAGCGACAAACACGCCGCCCTTCTCGATTGCGGCGAAGCACGACGTGGCGCGCGGGCATGAATCCCCACAGCTCGATAATAGCTCGATGACGAGCCTTATTTGAACAAAATGATTCATGAAGGTCGACAACACGGAGATTAAATAGCTTGGGCAAAAAACCCTTCATGCCAAGGATCATTGAGACCAGTCATTCAAACAACTAACATTGGCAATGACAAAAGGGAAATCTGAAGGGGCAACGCATACATTGTAGCCTCGGGGGCTTACACGTTTGCTGATTACAACCCTATCCTAAACATTAGGATCATCGGCTTCTAAAGCCATGAGCAAACATGTCATCTAACGCGTCACAAGACTAGATGGACCTAAGGTTAGAATAATCATCGATCCCCTCCCGCTTGCAATGGACATCTCACGAAGCGGAGAAACCGGTACAAGATGTCTCTAACCTTCACAGATGCACCATGAGCAGGAGAGGACTATTGAAAGAAGCCTCAGGGATGAGTGCCTCATGGAGCTTCCTCTAACATCTGAGGTAGAGGAGCCCACCAGAAACTGCCTCGATGTCGCTTCCGATAGAATAGGGGAGGAGCGATTGGTGACAAGCCAGCGAGCGGGCCACTGAGTCAATGCTCAAATGCTCCCAGACCTAAAGCTAGGAGCCACGTGCTCGCCAACCATGGGGGAGCCCAGAAGCCTGAGCCTCCCATGGCATCATTCATTACCATCTTCCCAGAACATCCTCTAACACCCATGGAGGACAAACGTCGGCAAGGTGTGGCGGAGCCCGATCTTCAAACCATGGCGCTTGAAGAAAACAACCGTTCTCTCGCTCGGACTAGATCGCGGAAAAAACAAAAACTCAGAAGTTGGGGAAGAAATGGGAATGAGGCGCACTGCCCTTGACTTAAATAGATGGCACGAAGACGAAGGCAGAGAAGATGGAGGTCAACATTCAAGACAGGCACAAACCCCAAGACGCACTCACAATCAAGAGGCAAAAGACATGGCGGTTCAGTCTCCCAAGTGACACAAGACCCAGCAACGGTCATTGGAGGTACATCAATCGCACACATACACTCCACCTTTTACTAACCACCTTCTCATAGCGCAAGGGAGGCAGAGGCAACCAGGCAAAAGATTGAGCAGTGGACGCTAGCGTGGCAATGTATCCCGAGTAAGCCTCGAACCACTCGCCTTCATTATCTCGCACATTCGTGCACCTACATTCTAGGGCACACAACTGTACGCGACAGGGCACCGCCAGGATGCAACGTGGCAAGGGGAGGTCAATAGCCCCCTAGGTTCACCCATCGAGCGGCCCTCCACATCCATGACCCCATGTCATGCTTAGGAAACTCTCTATCAGGCCAATCCATAGAAGGGCTCGACGCTAGAAAAGGGCAAGATGCCTCCCCCCAGAGGGGCCCCCAGTGGATCTAATTGGTGGTGCGGAGCCACATGACCATCTCTCCCTGTGTTCGAGTCATCCGCTTCAAAGTCTCCCGAGTGGACCCCCTCTGGGGGGAGGCATCTTGCCCTCTGGCCACTGTAGAGGTGGCTAGGGACCATCGGGATTGACGACCGATGGTTATGGGACATCTCACATGAGGCATAACCAAACTCCACATCTATTTGGGAGGATATCGGGTTAAACTCGAATTACCATAGACCCCGATGAGGCACAACACTCTGACCACGTGGTTACGGTGGACATGCATCTCCCTACGTCAGGCGAAACCAAACCCGCCTATAACAAGGCATCGCGACCCCTCGAGGTCAGCAAAGACATCAGGGAAAGATCGAGTTGGGAACCTCGACCCCAAAAAGGGCCAGGGACAAATCTCGACTGACTCCTCCCTGTGACCCAGGTCTCAGACCTCAGGCCAGCTCTGGAGACTCATAAACCGCCAAGGGTCTACAACCCTTTTGAGAGAGGATGATGAAGCAGATGGACATGAAAACATAATATTGTCTCCCTTGAGAAGCGACGCGTGGCCCAAAGTGTGATCACCGCTCGGTCACATGGAAAAAAACCCAGAGGTCCAAGACCTATGAGCCAAATGGATGATCACAAAAAATCTTGCGACCATGAAGGAAGAGGTTGAGAAAATGCTTTCTCGCGTCAAAACCACGACCCTGATATCGTGACCCCAGGGCTCACCATAGGCGCAAAGGGAACGTACGGAAAGGGTTGTTCTTTTCACCCACCTCCAGGCGGTAAAAGAGCGGTTGAGCTGCTTGGGACGCACTAAACCAAAACACCATTGCTGAGGTAGCATTGTCGAGGGCCCTAGAGGCCCTTCCTACAGGGCAGGTGGAAAAGAGGTGAGAAATTGCGTCTCGCTCCTCCCCGTGGCACCCTAGCCTTATAGGTAGGGATGCGCATGGAAGAAAGAATGGGGCGGGAACAAGCCCTCAGCCACCACCATCATGCTTCAAAAAGCATGAAGGGGACACCATGGGACGACAACGCCTCCCCCAAACTGAAGACAACTTTCCAAAGCCATCTACAAGTATGGGGAGAAACTGGAAGTTGTCCTTGATGCTTGTGCTCTGGCAACTAGAGACCTATGGGTCTAGGTAAGCGCTTGGAACATGAGACCCTACAGTTAGCCTGAGCACCGCCCTGGTCCTTCCCTACTTGCAAAATCCCTTTTGGCACCAGTTGTTGGAAGGGCAATGCTGGCTCCATCCACTATAAGAGACCTTGAAAGGAACACCCGACAGGAGCCACGCGGTCCCTCTCCCGAGCTTTTCTCTCCCATTTCCTCTCTGTAGGAAGGTGGGAGACGATTTGTAGACACAGCGATGTATGATTCGAATGGTGGGGGATCAGTTCTTATAGGCCTAGGGGGGATGGAGCAGCTTGAGACCCCCTTGCTGCATGGCGAACCACGAAAGGTCATGAACGGTAACAGATGCTCCCACAAGGTTAGGAAAATCAAAGCCTCCCCGAAGGCTGGACCGATGCAGCGTCGATGAGACCACATGGCCCCGCTTGAGTCACGGACCCCAATGAGTGGCACGCTGACATGGCAAGGCTCAGCAATCACGTATCACTTCGATTCGACGGGATGGGGTGCAATGTCCAACAACCATCCTGAATGAACCAAGCCCATAAGGGGTTGAGCGGTGAAGCTCGGAAAAGCCAACACTATGAACCCATGCTCCAGCACACACGCATAGGCTCTTTCACAATCACTTCGTGGTCACAAAAACGCTTGGGGGCTACTGTCGGTGTCATAACTAGATGAGGACATGACACCCATGCATATGACCATGTTGGCACATGGTATGGAGGGGTAGGAGGCCTGAGGATAATTCGGTTTGAGTCTACGAGGTGGAGGCCTAAAGCAACTTAAGTTCGAGTCTGCCTCGGCCTCCAGGACCAGTCTATCTTAAACTCGTCACCCAGGACGCATCCGGACTCTGTTTTTGACGATCCACATATGGATGGAAAGCTAATTTGATAAGGAAGCTAATACAAGTGGTCTCACGTTAAAATCCCTTCAGAATCAACGGGAATCGTTGAAACAAGTCAGTGTCCAGAATCTGCTAGGGTGCTGCGACACCGTCTTTTGGTCCGTTGGACTGTGTATCGTGTTTGGGCCCATTAGGGGGCGTGTCCAGGGTAGGCAATGACTCTAAGACCTTTATAATCATATGTTGCCGCTACTATTAGGTTTTTGGTTTTGCTTAGATTAATCTGTCAGGAATAGTTTCGCCGTTTATCGGTTTGTGAGACCCCAACTTCGTGAGATTAATCATTCATCTGCAATTTTGTTGCTTTCTTTCTTGTTCTTGGTTGTGTTCTTCGTTGCACAGGCATGGATTAGCCTTCTTGGCGAGGTCAACCGGATCCGTGTCTCGGTTGATAACCAGAGGAGTTGTGGTGCTAAGATTGCAGGGTTCGATCTTTCGATCTGAAGCCAGACCGATGTGTCATTCTCCGCCACAACGATAGTTACCTCTACCTGACGGAAGATCGGGATCCCCGTCCCCATTAAGTGGTAATCATAGCTAAGGTATACCATCAGGTTCACATTTAACCTCTAGTTTTGAGTGTTTGGAATTCGTCCCATAATCCTGTCCTAGAACCTTCCGCACCATAGCCTTTGCATTTTTCAGCTTCAGAGTCTGTCGTGTTGAGTTTGTGTCCTAGTCGAGGTCTTGTTGCTGGTTAGGTCATGTTAGAGTCTAGTTCGTGTGTTTTTTCCCATCATTTCCATCAAAATTTTGCTTCTGTGACCAATTTTGCCCACATTGTTCTCGTTTTGTCCTCTAATTCAGAGCCAATTCTTAAAACTGGTCTAGTTTTCGCATACGAACTTGGATTTTGATGTTCCATATATCAAAATCGATCAGAAAATTTTTTTGGATCCGTCCATCTTTGGCGTTGCTAGGGTTGGAGATTTTTATTTTGGTCAAAAACTGGTCACAAGATCCTCTTTTCGTGGTCACAAGCTTTTTGTCGATTTTGAGCACGTTTTCTGGAATTTTCACAGGCCACGCCTTTCACTTGTTTAGGCTCATATTTTCTGTGGTTACTTATTTTGTGCTCCTAAGTGAAGGAAAAATATCAAAAAATCAATAAGAAAAAGTCAAAATTTTCCAAAAAAACAACGACAGCCCAAAAAAATAGAAAAAAGAGGAGCAACAGAGGAACAATATCTAGAGGAGCACATAGAGAAGGCCAAAGTGAGCTTTGTTAGCATGTGCTATCTGGTTTCTTGTTTGTGTTGCTGTTGCCATCCACCATACTTGTTTTTCACACCCCTGTCATCTTGCTATCCACCATACTTATTTGTCACACACCTGGTACTTGAAACATTTTAGACCAGCAACGAGAACAAGTACTTCGTACTATAATTCAGCATTACTTTCTGTTACTGACTTGTGTGCCAGATCTACATATTATTCTTTATGTGCCTTCCAAGCTCCACAAATTCTTCAGATCAGTACAGAAAAAGGGCCTTGCAATCTCGGTACCACTGCCTCACAGGTATCACGAACCAGTCACCGGTTGTACCGTCCACTGCTTGTGTTGGTAAGAACTTTGTAAGAGCTTGGTAAGACACTTCCACTTGCTGTGAAAAGTGACACCACTACAACCACGTAGTCATTTCATAGGGATAATACTTTTGTGTTGTCTTTTGCTCTCTTCTAACAATGACAGGTTGTTCGTATCCATCGACTTATGATGGTATAGGTGCTGATGAGTACATGGAGTGGGAAATTGCCATAGATAACATATTTGCTACTCGCTTTATGTGTCCAAGGAGGAAGGTAAAAAATGCAGCTAGTGTTTTGTGACATTCTGCTTTATCATGGTGGGAGTCTTTAGATCCTTCTGATAAGCCTCAAACTTCTGCAGGATAATGTACATAAGCGAGAGGATGACATGGAAGAAAATGAGGAGCTTAGAACCTCATATGCAAATTTAGAGCCATCACTTCACAATGCGCCTATTACTCCTGCTGAGAACATAGGTAATGCTCATGGTGCTACACTCACGGAAGGTGAAAATTGTCTTAATGTACTAAAGTTTTCCACAAACCATGCTATCATAGAGCAATTGTTAGTGGAACCCTCTCTTGATTTATCTTTGTCCCATGATAATTTGCTTGATGTACCTTGTGATAAAGATGAATTGGTTGATGATACTTTAGTTTTACATATTTTGGAACTAGTCACTTGTGCTAAAAATAAACATGTTATTCATTTTGCTACTAAAACTGATGAGCTCGAACTGTTGTCTTCTTTACATACCGTGGGTTACATTGAATTTAATGTTTTGTGTAATCTAGATTGTTTGGAGGAGAGCCTTTTTAAATATGCTGATTTGCCTTAGTTTTCTAAACACACATATCATGTTATTGGCAAATATAACAACAAGGGACAATATATGATACATCGAGTATACATTCGTAGTAATATGAATTTTCCTTTTGTTGTACAAGATTATGATCGTTTAGAGGGCAGCCATAATAATACAAACATTTTCTCTTGTTCCTCAAAGAAGCAAGTTCACTTCCAAGAAGGGGAGCATTGTTGGTTGCTACCTATGTCTACTAGACCATCTATTCCTGCATTGTCTTTGGTTAGTTCTAATCTTTTGCAGGACAGTGTTGACATACATCGTGTGCATTCGGATCATGGAGTCTACATGTTTGCTGAATTTTTTATGCGAGATGATATGCTAGAAACTTGGAAACATGGTCACATTCCTTCTCACACTTATTTTAGTTCCCTTTGTCTTCGTAACTCCGTTCTCCTTTATGTTGTGCAAGATCAGTTTCAAGCACAATCGACGCCGAGGACGGCTTTTCATTAAGAAAGGGGAGGATGATGAGGACATGACACCCAAGCATATGACCATGTTTGGCACATGGTATTGAGGGGTAGGAGGCTAGCAAGGGTGTCTAACTCAAGAAGGAGGCCCAAGGCTAATTCGGCTTGAGTCTCCGAGGTGGAGGCCCAAAGCAACTCAAGTTTGAGTCTGCCTCGGCCTACAGGACTAGTCTACCTTAAACTGGTCACCCAGGACGCATCTGGACTCCGTTTTTGATGATCCACATATGGCTGGAAAGATAATTTGATAAGGAAGCCAATCCATGTGGTCTCACATCAAAATCCCTTCAGAATCAACAGGAATCGTCAAAACAAGTCAGCATCCAGAATCTACAAGGGTGCTCCGACACCGTCTTTTGATCCGTTGGACCATGTATCGTGTTTGGACCCATTAGGGGGCGCCTCCAGGGTAGGCGACGAACCTAAGACCTTTATAATCATACGCCACTGCCGCTATTAGGTTTTGGGTTTTGCTTAGATTAATCTGTCAAGAATAGTTTCGCTGGTTTGTGAGACCCCAACTTCGTGAAATTAATCATTCATCTACAATTTGGTTGCTGTCTTTCTTGTTCTTGCTTGTGTTCTTCATTGCGCAGGCAGAGATTATCCTTCTTGGCGAGGTCAACCAAATCCATGTCTCGGTTGATAACCAGAGGAGTTGTGGTGCTAAGATTGCAGGGTTCGATCTTTCGATCTGAAGCCGGATCAGTGTGTCATTCTCCGCCACAACGATAGTTACCTCTACATGACGGAAGATCAGTATCCCCGTCCCCATTAAGTGGTAATCAGAGCTAAGGTATACTGTCAGGTTCACATTTATCTCCTAGTTTTTAGTGTTTCGCATTCGTCCCATAATCCAGTGCCATACTTATTTTTTCCTGTCCTAGAATCTTCCGCGCCATAGCCTTTGCATTTTTCAGTTTTGGAGTCCGTCGTGTTGAGTTTGTGTCCTGGTCGAGGTCTTGTTGCTGGTTAGGTCTTGTTAGAGTCTAGTTCATGTGTTTCCCCCCTCGTTTCCATCAAATCTTTGCTTCCGTGACCAATTTTGCGCACATTATTCCCGTTTTGTCCTCTAATTCGGAGCCAATTCTTAAAACTGGTCTAGTTTTCGCATATGAACTCGGATTTCGACGTTCCATGTATCAAAATCGATCAGAAAAAAATTTCAGATTCATCCATCCCGGCATTGCCGGGGTTAGAGATTTTTATTTTGGTCAAAAATAGGTCACAAGATCCTCTCTTCATGTTCACAAGCTTTTTGTCCATTTTGAGCATGTTTTCTAAAATTTCCACAGGCCACACTTTTCACTTGTTTAGGCTCATATTTTTTGTGGTTACTTCTTTTGTGCTCCTAAGTGAAGGAAAAATATCAAAAAAAAGAAAAAGAAAAAGTCGAAATTTCCCAAAAAACAACGACAGCCCCAAAAAATAGAAAAAAGAGAGGGGCAAAAGAGGAACAATATCTAGAGGAGCACAAAGAGAAGGCCAAAGTGAGCTATGTTAGCGTGTGCTATCTGGTTTCTTATTTGTGTTGCTGTTACCATCCACCATACTTGTTTTTCACATCCCTGTCACCTTGCTATCCACCATACTTATTTGTCACATACCTGGTACTTGAAACATTTTAGACCAGCAACGAGAACAAGTACTTTGGACTATAATTCAGCATTACTTTCTGTTACTGACTTGTGTGCCAGATATACATATTATTCTTTGTGTGCCTTCCAAGCTCCACAAACTCTTCAGATCAGTATAGAAAAAGGGCCTTGCAATCTCAGTACCACTGCCTCACAGGTATCATGAACCAGTTGCCGGTTGTACCGCCCACTGCTTGTGTTGGTAAGAACTTTGTAAGAGCTTGGTAAGATGCTTCCACTTGCTGTGAAAAGTGACACCACTGCAACCACATAGTCATTTGATAGGGATAATACTTTTGCGTTGTCTTTTGCTCTCTTCTAACAATGACAGGTTGTTCGTATCCACTGACTTATGATGGTATAGGTGTTGATGAGTACATGGAGTGGGAAATTGCCATAGATAACATATTTGCTACTCACTTTATGTGTCCAAGGAGGAAGGTAAAAAATGTAGCTAGTGTTTTGCGACATTCTGCTTTATCTTGGTGGGAGTCTTTAGATCCTTCTGATAAGACTCAAACTTGGAATGATATGAAACTTCTTATGTGAGAAACCTTTGTTAATCCACCTCCTGTTTTGACTTCATATGATGAGGTGCACCATTTAGAGGAAGTGTCTATTGTTATTGCTCTTGCTATGACTAACCTTCTGCAGGATAATGTACATAAGAGAGAGGATGACATAAAAGAAAATGAGGAGCTCACAACCTCATATGCAAATTTAGAGCCATCACTTCACAATGAGGGTTGTGTATCGTGTTTGGGTCCATTAGGGGGCGCGTCCAGGGTAGGCGGTGACCCTAAGACCTTTATAATCATACACCGCCGCCACTATTAGGTTTTGGGTTTTGCTTAGATTAATCTGTCAAGAACAGTTTCACCGGTTTGTGAGACCCCAACTTCGTGAGATTAATCATTCATCTGCAATTTGGTTGTTGTCTTTCTTGTTCTTGCTTGTGTTCTTCGTTGCATAGGCAGGGATTAGCCTTCTTGGCGAGGTCAACCGGATCCGTGTCTCGGTTGATAACCAGAGGAGTTGTGGTGCTAAGATTGCAGGGTTCGATCTTTCTATCTGAAGCCAGATCGGTGTGTCATTCTCTGCCACAACGATAGTTACCTCTACCTGACGGAAGATCAGGATCCCTGTCCCCATTATAACCCCCAGGAGTCTGGGGGGTATGACCCCTAGTACCCGCAATCATCCACATGTTGAGGCCCACAAGACTATGCATGGGTCGTGCCACTTGTCAAGGCCTAGCTCGCAAGACAAGGCCACACGAAGTATGTCTTAGGATGACGTGCTTCACAAGGCAACATAAAGATTATCGGTTATGAACAAAATCTGCTTGGATATGATAGATATTATACGATCTGTAACTTCCTAACATCCTACCCCCAAGCTATATAAGGTGGGTAGAGACCCCCTCATTTGGGGGGCGTGATATGCAATACAAACCATAAAGACACAGGACATAGGGTATTACGTCGAGCTAATGGCCTGAACCTGTCTAAATCGCTGTCAATTGTGTTCTGTGTCACCATCTAGTTCCCTCATGTGCACCTCCCCTGATTCATCTACTACCGTGGGCATACCCCTTGGTAGACTACTGACTAGATTTCGTCGAAAGTGGCACACAAGGTAGGGGGTGTGCGTGCTAAATCCATGATGAACTAGATGGTCACCTTCCCAAGCTCCATGGCACCCCTCGAGCTGAGCCATATCTTCACGGTTGGAACCATGACCTGGGTCATCGGGCTCGATGGCAACGAGGACATCATGGAGGCGATGCAGGACCACCCTATGCAAATCGTGCTGACACCAGCAATGACATCTCTAGTTTCGGTGCCACATCATTGTATTAGGAGATCCATCAGCAATGATGAACTGATCGCATCAATCGATCGGGTCATAGTTCTCCTAACAAAATGCCAGCTCCTTGTGGATTCGTTCCTAGATCGATCTAGAGCGAGCGATGATTTTCCTATGCTCCAAGATCACCAAGTCATTGTGACCGAGCGACCTGCTTGGCCACACTACACAAGGCAGATAGATTCAGATTTGGTGATCATGGCTACTCTAGAAGGGCACACGGTGCGGCGCCAACCACTTCCCGCCACCGGCCTTCACTCGAATGATTATGAAGCCTTGATGGAGAACCCATCGAGGCCCTACCCCTTCAGGCTAGAGGGTGCAAGATCTATGTATCAGAACGCTATCCCCACTTCTTCGCCGTCTGTGTCGAACACAATCATGTCACCGACCTCTACATGATTGACCCAACTGACTTTGGTCAGCCCACGCCCGTGGTCAACAAGGTGGCCATTCGTCAGTTCTTGGAGGATTCCCCTCTTTTGACTAAATCTCTTCACCACGTCTTGGACGAAAGCCCCGATGATTCTTCTAAGGGCTCAACCAGGACCCTGTTGAACTTCCCTACTTTCCCTCTAGGATTTGGGGGCATGATTTTTTATGTCAGCCATGATAGTGTTACCAACAAGGGTGAAACTGCTGAAGTGCGCGAGGCTCATCTAGCGAAGAACACCGATCGCCAACATCACCAAGATGCAGAAGCGGCCCCTGAGGCTAGTGAAGATGGTCGTGGCCTATCTCGCCATCTACGCAATCTGGAAGAGGCATTTTACATGGTTGGTGACTAGCCAGTCTATCAGACTCTAAGCGCCAATCTCGTTGTCGCTTTCAATGAGTACATCATAGCTGCACAAGTCTAGGTCAATGAGTTCTAGAATGATGTGTCATCTTACTCCACCATGTCGGCCCATAGCCGCCACTCCCGCCATGATGGAGGATGCCAACATCATGGCACCAATGCCCCCAACCTTAGACTAGAGGTGCCTACCTCTATAAATGATCCAGGGGCAACTATGAAGCCTATTCATGCCACGACGCTTGCCCACCGTGTCCCTAGGGAGGTCAGGGCAGCAACCATAACCAGGAGGTCAATCAACCTACCCTTGGTGACCTTCGTGATCACCAGCGATTTGACCTTTTTGATGTTCGTGGCCGCATCGAAAATAGTAGGTCAACACGCTACGAAGCAGAGACAGAGCATCACCGATGATTCAACGCTGAACACAAAGGATTCATTGCTCACCAAGCACCACTCCCCACCAGCGCATCGGGACTTCGCCCCTTTACAGAGAGGCTCTGAGCCATTCAGTGGCCGATGGGCTTCAAGGTCATTGGTGTCAATACCTACGATAGAAAGGCTAACCCCACTCAGTGGCTAACTCTATACAAGATCGCCATAAAAGCCGCGGGCAGAGATGAGGATGTCATGGCAAACTACCTTCCTGTCATGCTTAATTAGTTTGAAAATAATTGGCTCCTTAGCTTGCAGGAGAACTTCATCCTATCTTGGGACGACCTCAAGAAAGTCTTCACCAACAACTACATGGCTACATGCGAGCAGCCCGGCACCAAATATGACTTGGAAAAGCTTCATCAATCCTTTGGGGAATCTCTACGTGACTTCATCAGGCGCTTCTCTGAGACAAGAAACTTTGTCCTCAACATCTCCAACGCTGAGGCCATCACTGCCTTCACCAAAGGGCTCTGACACGAGCAGCTTCATAGCAAGTTGTACCGCAAGAGGCCTACCACCATCGTTGAGCTGATACAAACGGCGAATGGATACGCCGATGCCTAAGAAGCCAAATGGGCTGCCTACTCCGCTCATTGCGAAGACAAACGCTACGACGATCATGATCGCCACCACGATGGTCATGACCACCATGATGACCGTGATCTCCATCACAATGACTGTGACTCTGGCATGATGATCATCTAGAGACCTTGAGAGGTAGACAAAGCCGCCATCGCTGACCTGGCACCTCCATCAACACCGTCAACATCCTTGTCAAGCGCACCTATGATGTGGATTTCAGCAAGCTACTGGACAGTCCATGCCCTATCCACAAGGATGCCAAGCACACCATGTGGGAGTGCAGGGGCCTAAAGACTACTCTCGGGGAGAATCATCAAAGAAGCAGTGGCACAATGACGATGAGACTAAGAATGGTCAAGGTAGAGAGCGAGGCAAGAACAAGGGCCCTACATACCAAGATCCCACAAAGACCATTGCTACAATTTTTGGTGGGAGGGCCATCTCCGAAGACAAGCGAGAGCAGAAGCTCGTAGCCCGATGCGTCATGTCAGTCGCTACATATGATGGCCCCATCTCTGATATGAAGTATCTCGACTAGTCGGAGCACCCAATTACCTTCCCTAGGGCCGATTAGTGGTCGGACATCCCGTACCTAGGGTGTTTCCCACTCGTCTTGGATCCCATAATCAAGGATGTGCGCTTCGAGAAGGTCCTCATCGATGGAGGGAGCGCCCTCAACATTCTTCTTGCCAGATCTCTAAAGGAGCTAGGCCTCAAGAAGAAAGGTCTCACCCCATGGACTCTTTGTTCTGGGGAATCATTCCTAGGAAGGCGTCCCTCCCTTTGGGATAGATCGTATTGCTAGTCTAGTTTGGCACCATGAAGCACTTCCGTGTTGACTACATCAACTTCCTCGTCGTTGACTTTAACACGGCATACCACGTCATCCTTGTCCAACCAGCTATTGCCAAGTTCATGGCCATGCCGCACTATACATACCTATTACTGAAGATGCCGATAGAGAAGGGGTCCCCTCCTACTCGCTGAGGCAACTGACATCTCCATCCGTATGCAGGACTGCATCACAACTTCATAGGTGATCCCTCTAGAGGACTTGGAGATCCCTACCCTAGATGTCGCCTGAGATTCAACCAAGTCTAGGGAATTCAAACAAGTGGCCCTCGTCCCCGGTGACTAGTCCAAGACTGCTCGGATCGGGTTCGACCTCAATCCTAAATAATAAGACGTGCTCGTCAGCTTCCTATGGGAGCATGTCGACGTGTTTGAATGGAAACCTGTGGATATGCCCGGCGTGCCAAGGGAGCTAATCGAGCACTCCTTAAATGTCTCGATGACCACCAAGCTGATCAAGCAGAACCTTCGATGATTCACGCTGGACAAGAAGGAGGCTATTAGGGTAGAGATAACCCAACTCGTAGCCACCGATTTCATAAAAGTGGTGTACCATCTAGACTAGCTTGCTAACCCAGTTCTTGTAAGAAAAAAGAATAAAGAATGGAGAATGTGCATTGATTACACTGATCTCAACAAACACTGCCCTAAAGACCCCTTCGGTATACCTCACATTGACAAGGTCATAGATTCTACAGCGGGTTCTGAGATCATGTGTTTTCTAGATTGCTACTCTGGTTATCACCAGATCGCATGGAAGGAAGAAGACCAGATCAAGACATCGTTCATCACGCCCATCGGCTCCTACTGCTACATGACCATGTGCTTTGGACTAAAAAACATGGGCGTGACTTATCAAAGAGCCATCCAGCACTGTCTTAAGGACCAAATCGAGAAGAATGTCGAGGCCTACATCGATGATGTGGTAGTTGAGTCCAGGACTACCGACACTCTCATTGCTGACCTCACCGAAGTTTTTAAAGCATTGAACATGTACCAATGGAAGCTAAATCCTACCAAGTGTATTTTTGGTGTTCCATCCGATATACTTCTTGGCAACATCATGATTCACTGTGGCATCGAAGCCAACCCAGAGAAGATAGCGGCGGTGACCAACATGAAGCCACCAAAATGCGTCAAAGACATCCAGAAGCTAACAGGGTGCATGGAGCCTTTAAGTCATTTCATATCCTGCTTGGGCAAAAAGGGACTCCACTTCTTCAAGCTACTTAAAGCACAAGAGAAATTCGTCTTGTCAGAGGACACTGACAAGGCATTCATCGAGCTCAAGCGCTTCCTCACCACACCTCTGATCATGATCGCCCCCAAAAGGATGAGACCCTACTAATCTACGTCGCAGTGACCAACCGGGTAGTCAGCACCGCCATCATTGTTGAGCGAGAAGAGGCCAGTCATGCATACAAAGTTCAGCGCCCAGTCTACTTCATCAACAAGTTCTTAAATGAGTCTAAGACCCGCTACCCGCAAGTCTAGAAGCTACTGTATGCCATCCTTATCATATCTTGGAAGCTCTGCCACTACTTCGATGCCTACCACATAGCGGTAGTCATAGAGTACCCGCTTGGCTATATTCTCTGTAATAAGGAAGCCAGTGGCTACATCATCAAATGGGCGGTCGAGCTCAGCACCTATACCATCAATTTTAGGCCCCGCCACATGATCAAGTCGCAAGCACTCACCTATTTCATCGCCAAGTTGACAGATATGCAGACTCCAGTCCTGGTCGACCACCCCGAGCACTGGACCATGTACTTCGATGTGTCTCTCAACCTCGATGATGCTGGTGCAAGCATATATTTCATCTCTCCATTGGGGGATAAGCTTCGCTACATCCTCAGCTTACACTTCCCAGCATCCAACAATACTGTTGAATACAAAGCGACACTCCATAGTCTCCATATAGCTTTCGAGCTCGGCATTAAACGCCTCTAGGTGTATGGTGACTCTACGCTCATGATCAATCAGCTCAACAAAGATTGGAATTGCACCAACAAGAAGATGGATGCTTACTGCGCTATGATAAGAAAGTTAGAAAACAAGTTCTATGGCATCGAATACCACCACGTGGTTTGGGCCAATAATCAAGCAGTCGATGAGCTGTCAAAGATAGGATCAACCCAGGCTGACGTTCTAGCCAGAGTGGTTGTCCAGGACCTTGTGGCTCCTTCCATCAAGTAGGAACAAGAAGCCATTGAAGAAAAACCACCTATTGAGCAGATAGTCACAACGGTTCTTGGGCCTAAAAGTGATTTGAGACCACCTTTCATTAGGTATCTAACACTATAGATGTCCTAGCTAACAACATAGAGAGAGAATGCCTAACCTGCCACAGTAAGCACTATGTCCTCATTGATGGTAACTTGTATCGCAAAAACGCCAAAGGCGAGCTACTATAGAAGTGTGTCTCCGTGGAAGAAGGCAGGAACATACTCAATGAGATCCACGCCGACACCTATGGTAACCATGCAACCTCTAGAACAATGGTTGGAAAGGCTTTCTGAGCTGTCTTCTACTAGCTTTCCGCCATGGTAGATGCTAAAGCCCTCGTTCACTAATGTGAGAACTGCTAGTTCTTTGCCAAACAAATCCATGTCCCAGCTCAGGTCTTGCAAATGATCCCCATGTCATGGCCCTTTGCATGCTAGGGACTAGATATGATTAGACCATTCAAGCCTACACCGAGAGGTTTCGCTAGATCTATGTCAGCATTAACAAATTCTCCAAGTGGATCGAATACAAACCCCTGGTCCAGGCTACAGCAAAGAAAGCAGCCGAGCTGTGTGACAACATCATCCATCAGTTTGGTTTGTTGAACAGCATCATCACCGACCTTGGGTCCACGTTCATCGGCAGTGACTTCTAGGATTTTTGTAACAAAAGATGCATCTCAGTCAAGTATGTCTCCATCGCACACCCAAGGGCCAACAACAAAGTCGAGCGTGCCAACAGCATGATCCTAGATGCACTAAAGAAACGACTCTACGAGAAGGAACAGAAGCACCTAGGAAAATGGCTCAAGGAACTACCGGCTGTGGTCTGGGGACTAAGGACCTAGCCCAGTGATAACACCGGTGTCTCCCCATACTTTATGGTTTTTGGCTCTGAGGCCGTACTACTTGCCGATGTTGCCTTCCGAGCTCCTAGGGTGGACAATTACAATGAGGTGAACTTCGACTAGGCTTGGCTCATTGAACTAGATAGCCCAAAAGAGGAATGTCTGGCCACCTATGTTCGAACGGCAAAATACCTTGATGGCTTGCGCATATACTACAACAGCAATGTCAATGACCAATTCTTCGTGGTCGAAGATTTAGTACTCCATAAGAAACAAAAAATAGATGGGATGCACAAGCTCTCCTCATGTTGGGAAGCCCCCTTCATCGTCAGGGCAGTCACCCAACCATGTTCCTACAGACTATGCGACATGGACGAGAGAGATGTCCTAAATTCTTGGCACATCGACCTACTTAGACGTTTCTACCCTTGAAGCATTCACTCCAAAAGATATGTACTTTTAATATTTGAGTATTCAATAAAGTTTTTTACACTGACGTCTCTCCATATTGTTCTCTCAATGCTTTTTCACTGACTACATCTAAATCTATGATCAATGTCCTAAAGACGATACAACAACTATGTTCCACACAAATTCCTAAACAAACATGTTAACACTCGGACACCTCCAGAGATGACCCTGTCCCCGACCTCTCCCTGCACATGCATGAGCCTCTGTCCTCTATGTCATGGGTGGTCGGCAGCAGTTCCTTGGTGACGCCCTGTTTCTTCCCACACGCACATGGTCCCTGTGCTGCGCGTTATGGATAACAGGCTAGCTAAGGCTAAGGACTCTGCTATACACTCCTATTCAGACGGTTTATATCAAATATAAACACAAACATATCATAACTGCAAGTGTTCAACAAATGTCGCTAGATATCCATTAGGAGTTTTTTTTCTAAAAACTCTACCAAGCACTGCTCTCCTCCTCACCAAACAGCTCGACATCTTCAACCAACCTCTTTGCCGGCTCCTCTGTGTCGTCCTCCCGCTTGGTGATCTTATTCGTGTTCGTGCCCTGCGCATACTCGGTCACCACCCGCTGGAGATCCACCAAAGGGCAACAAGACTTCAGCTATGTGAACGCATGGACAGTGGCTCTATGGGTCGCACTATGCACGAACTCCTTGAAGTCCGTCCACACTGTCCGACAACAATCCACAACCGATTGGTGTGACCTGTCGCTGAGCAGTCATCCTCCCTCGTGCTGCTCTAGACCAACGCAGTCTAGCATGGGCTGGATCACCATGATCATCATCTCTAGCTTATCATCTTGAGTCTTTACCTACTCCACAAGCACTTGGAATTGCGCTTGAGACTGATGTCGATACTCTGCAAATGACACAACTATATGTTAAACACATGCCCAAGGCCGCACAAGTTAAAATTGCATGAAAGAACACTAACGGCAAAGGTCTTCAATGGCCTTCTCAGCCCTCTCCTTCGCTTTCTCCTTCGCCTCTAGAAGCTGGCTGATGGCTTCTTGGGATAGGCCAAGCTCTATCTTCAATGCTGCGCACAACAAACAGACATGTCATAGCACTATATAATAGCAAAGCAAAATTCCAAGTCAAACCTTTTTTCTGATCAGCGCTATGGCCAAGTTGTTCGGCCATCGACTAGCCCTCAGCCTCCATCTACTGGCGCTCCTCCTCCAACGCCTAAATCTTCACCTCTAGGTCCTCACTATGGTGGCGCTCTCAGAGCAGGAGCACCTGGAGGTCGTCCACCGATGCCCGCAAGTTCTTGTTCTCTTCCAACACTGGGCCATCTCTTCAAGCTACCGCTGGAGCTGCTCGGGCACCTTCATCACATTCTGCAGCGAGCAAATAGATTAGCTAATCCTTTCTTTCTACAAAAAAATTCTCTCAAGCTCACTTCAATGCGGGCTAGCATCGAAGTCAAATCGTCCCTCAGCTTTTTCACCTCCGATCTTGCCTCCCTCTCCTCTAGCATCTCAAACTCTTCACTACGCTGAATGATAGTGTGGAGGAGTTGGGGCGGCGGAGTGGGCTCCCATACTATCTCTTTGAGCACAGTGGTGGTCGATGGCAAGGACGCCCCCCCTTGACTGCCGCCATGCTCGGACATGGCGTCTGAGCACCACCTCTGCTATTGACACACCTATAGATGGTGCTTGTTCGGTAGCCGTGGGTGGACCATGTGTGCACACTGCTTGGCACATCCCCTGCAGGCTCCATATTTTCCCCCGCAAGGCCACTTGACATCACCGCTGCATCCCACATCTCTTTTGCACTAGGATCACCATCATCGTGCAACCCGCCGCCAGGCGATGCTAGTCTAGTTGTCGAGGGCTCTCCCATAGTAGTGCTGGTCATCCCTATAGCTATTGATTCTTCTAGGGCAGGGGCAACCAAATCTGCTCTAGTCTACGCTAGGTCAGCGGGGGAAGCCACCGGCTCCCCCACGCGCCTTTCCTCGCTAGCAGTCAATGGCTGCAGTTCCTCCGTCGACTCCATGCTTCAACAAGCAACAATACGTTAAAGAAGCAAACTACAATTCCAAAGCAACATAGCAAGTAAACAAGGTACTCACAACTGCGACTCCCATTATGCAGCTCAAAACCAGCACCCCTGCCTGCTACCTGTTGGCCCACCACCAGAACTGCTCACGTGCCAACACTGTCACCACCGGAATTGTCTGCGCGGTCACGAGAACTGTGGTGGCCACCTGTGCTATAACCATAGGGGGTGTAACTATGATCTCAGGGGCTTCAGCAACTTCCTAGGCTATTAACGCTAGTGCCACACGAGTCATCGCCGTTGACAACGCCCGAACAGCGTCGGGCGTCATGGCCGTGGCATGCCATGTCCATTGCATCTTGTGGGTCTCCGCTCTAGCTGGCACGGCCGGTGGTGGTGTCCCATCCCTTGAAGATGGTGGTGCTGCCAACCCATCATCATCCGATGAGCATGAAACCACCATTCGCCGTCTTTGGGGGTGAGCAGGAGCGTCGATGTTCACTGGCTGCTCTTCTCGACAGGATGATCCCGCCATCTTCCTTCTCTTTGGGGATGGCTCCTCGCTAGCAGGTTGCTTTCCCTGAAGTTTCTCATGGACGTCTGATGTCTACTCACCTCTGTCTTCATCGTCATTATCATCCGAGCTATCCCCACCAGCCCTCGAGCTAGCTCAATGCTGGGGACTGCTCGGCCGGGCAGCAACACCCCTTCGCCAGTCCATCGATGGCATGGCTGAGAAGTATACTGCTTGATCCTGCCCATGGATCTTCAAGGGCAGGATCGAGTACATTGTAACAAAAAAAGGAATTAGGCCAAACTAATACAAAGACTCTTACCGCTGGTGGGAGGTTCCCAACACTGAAGGCCCACTGCTGGTCGTCAACCTTGCGGCGCCCCATGAGGTTAAATAACACCCCAATCCACCGCTTGATGTCCTCTAGGGCAATCGGCTTAGGCACCTCTTGGGTCCCATTAGTATCTCCCCAGAATTCATATGCAGGGTGTGCGCTCTCCTTGCTGGGCTGGCATCACTGAAAAGTAAAGTTCGTCACCACTATGACCCCATATACTCTCCTTTGGTCAATCAACACCAGGAGTTCCCTCACCTACTCCATTCCACTAGCACTAGGTCTCTCCAACCACTTGGTGCTGCTCACAGGAATTTGATCAATGTCGCACGCCACATAATGTTTCCCCTATGGCATGTAGAACCATTGTTGTGTCCAATACTTCACATTTGTGTTCAACGGGGTAGCGATGTACTACCCAACCATCCCATCCCATAGTTGTGAGTATGCGCTACCCACGACTCTAGATCTAGATCCCCCATGAGATTTCAAACAGAAAAAGTGGTGGAAGAGATCAAATTGTGGGAGAATGCCAAGATAGGCTTTGCAGAATGGATGAAGACAGAAACATGAAGGATGGAGTTTGGACCTAGATTGCAAAGACTAATGGAGTAATACTCAATCAATCTATAGAGGAATGGATGGATTAGAATGCCAAATCCACTATAGAAATAATCTTCAAACATGACCCTCGAGCAGGACGCCATCTCGCCGTCACCCTACCCGACAGCATGCCATCCACCACCGACTGGTTGAGCATCGCCTCATTGCTGATGGAGCTCACCCATTCCTCATTGTAATTGAGCTCGCGTGATGCCCTGCTTGAGCTGCTATGGTTTCTCTTGGGTGCCATCTCATAGGTCTGAGGAATGGTGGCAGATTATGAGCTTGTGGTCGCTAAGATGGCTGACCAGTTGCCGGGTGATGTGGTGTGGGCGCGAGGAAGAATATGAAGAGGCGAAAGCAAGGCGAGGAATGTGCACCAGGACTGCGACACTTTATAACGGTTCAACCCCTGACCCTTTGCCTTCTAGGGATTTTGGGGAACCCTGCCTGACCCGCTACATTCCCTCCTGAAACCACCGCATGCCTGTGGGCAGCCAAATGCGCAAGGTGGGCCGCGGTGTTAAATCGATTTAAATGCGGAACGACAAAATGAATGTCTAGACTCAGTGCTAGATCAACGGAACTCGTTATGCATCTATGTTAAGGTTTTTTTCCTTTACCCTGCGACAAGATTTCTTCATCATCTTCCAGTAGGCTCGGTGACTGCATTATGTACAATGCACCTTACGGTGCACATACTTTTCTTCTTCATAGTGTTTTCAACTTCGTCAAGTCTCCTCCTATGCTCTGCCCTGATGACCACATCGTCAGGACCATTGCAATTGGCACTTAAGTGTGTACACTTCACCGACCAAGACTTCAAAAATTTTTACTTGAGCTCCTTACATCCTTATGGCAAACCATGACTTTGAGTGAGTCCAAGCTTGATGCCCAGTTAAACTGGTCAAACGTCTGTCTTAGCTGCTCGGACACCCACTTTGATAGCTCAGATGCTTGCTTTAACAGCTTGGCCCCTATTTAAATTGGTTGAAAGACTGATCCTGATGAGTTGTTGCAAGATGGACAGCTCGGATGGATGCAAGATGGTGTTGCTCAATGGATGCACGGTGCTCGGGGTCTAGCTATGGGGGTATGACCCCCGGTACCCATAAGGGGAGGCCCAGCCCACAAGACTGTGCATGGGTTGCGCCACTAGTCGAGGCCTAGCTCGCAAGACAATGCCACACGATGTATGTTGTAGGACAACATGCTTCACATGGCAATGTATGATAGATATTATATGATTTGTAACTTCCTATCTTGTAAACCGATCAGAATGGAAATAACTGATCTGTAACCCTATCCCCAAGCTATATAACGCGGGTAGGGACCCCCTCGTTTTGGGGGGGGGGGACGATACGCAATACAAACCACAAAGACACAAAACATAGGGTATTACGTCGAGCTGACGACCTAAACCTATCTAAATCGCTGTCTCTTGCATTCTATGTCACCATCAGTTCCCTTACACACACCTCCACCAATTCATCTACTACTGTGGGCATACCCCTTAGTGGACTACCGACCAGATTTCATCGATAGTGTCTCAAGGCACCGATTAGTTAGGAGGCCACGTAGCCTGCAACGCAATAGTCAACAAGGGCCCAAACGACCAAGGCCAAGCAAGAGCCGAGCGGAGCAGACTAGGAGCTAAAAATGGAGTCAGCCATGACCCCTTCCACCCACCTTAGTCACACAACACTTGCAAGACCTCTCCCCATCATGACCCCTGGGGGGATGGGAGGAGGTCGAGAGCAACTAGGCACACCTACTCTGACAAGAGCAAGCATGTAACACTGACCCTACAAGTACTGAGGGGACAGTACTCACCTTAGCCCAGTCGGACACCATCCTAGTGCCTTATCGCATCGACGAGACAACACCGCACCGCGCTGGCAATGGGTTGAAATGTTCTAATAGCTAGAGGGGGGTGAATAGCATATTAAAAATTTCTACAACAACACTTAGTAAATATGTTAGACAATCAAATGACGAAGCGAGTGTTGGGGTAGCCTACTAAAAGGGCAAGCCACCTACCACCATTCTAGTGACTATGATCACAAAGCACACAATTTGCTAAGTCACTATACTAAGATAGTGAGCTCTCAAAGGCTAGCTAAAGGGCTTCACTAACCACTAGACTCGACACAAGCTAGCTCTCAAAACTAATTACACTAAAGAGCTTAGTTTACACACTAGGAATGTAATAGAAGAGAGGATGGCGATGATTATACCGACATGTTGAGGTATGAGCCAATCACAAGATGGAGCCAATCAATCAATCACAAGATAACAAATAAAATCCTCAGATAAGGTGACAAAATATTTTTTACTGAGGTTCACTTGCTTGCCGGCAAGCTAGTCCTCATTGTGGCGATTCACTCACTTGGAAGTTCATGAACTAATTGGCATTGCATGCCAAACCCTCAATAGGGTGCCACACAACCAACACAAGATGAGGATGACACAAGCCACAAGCAATCCACTAGAGTACCTTTTGGCTCTCCACCGGGAAAAGGTAAAGAACCCCTCACAATCACCACGATCAGAGCTAGAGACAAGCACCTTCCTCCGCTCAATGATCCTCACTGCTCCAAGCTATCTAGGTGGCGGCAACCACCAGGAGTAACAAGCGAATCCCGCAGTGAAACACAAACACCAAGTGCCCCTAGATGCAATGACTCAAGCAATGCACTTGGATTCACTCCCAATCTCACAAAGATGATGAATCAATGATGGAGATGAGTTGGAGGGCTTTAGCTAAGCTCACAAGGTTGCTATGTCAATGTAAAATGGCCAAGACAGTGAGCCTGAGCTAGCCAAACACCTTTTATAGAGGCTTCATCAAAATATAGCCATTGGCTCTCTATCAGCACTCAAATCGGGGCGACCAGACACGCAGGTCTAGCTGAACGAATGCACGTCCCCCAGTGTCCGATCGCTAGATGTCATCCATGTGTCCCCCGTGTTCGAGCTCCTCTGTTCGATCCCAATGGTCGAAATCACCCGTGCTAGCACATAAGTAAAGATCGGACGTAGGTCCTTATGACCGGATGTGCCACCGCAACGTCCGATCGTGCCTACACCCGAGCTAGCCACACAGTGACCAGACGCACTGCTCCATTCTACTATACAGTGTCAGGTCGAGTCCAGAGAGCATCCAGAGGCCAAAAATCGTGACCGTACACGTCAGAGAACACATGACCGGACGCACCCCCTATGCATTTGTTCCCACTTTCTTCTCAGCGTCCAGTCATGAGACCGAAGGTGGCCTCCTTAGTGCGCCACTGACCGGATGCAAGGTCAGAGTCCGGTCACTGCCCAAGGCAGAGTCTGGTCACTACAAGACTTCTCCATTTGACCCCAAACTTTATCACCCTTGAGCAAATGTGTCAACCACCAAGTGTATCACCTTGTGCACATGTGTTAGCATATTTTTACAAACATTCTCAAGGGTGTTAGCACTCACTAGAATCTAAATGCATATGCAATGAGTTAGAGCATCTAGTGGAACTTTAATAACCACATTTCGATACGAGTTTCACCCCTCTTAATAGTACGGCTATCAATCCTAAATGTGATCACACTCGCTAAGTGTATTGATCACCAAAGCAAAAAGCTCCTATGGATATCACCTTTGCCTTGAGATTTTTGTTTTTCTCTTTCTTCTTTTCTATGTCCAAGCACTTGATCATCACCATGGTCACACCATCATCATGATCTTCACTATTGCTCCACCACTTGGAATAGTGCTACCTGTCTCATAATGACTTTGATAAACAAGGTTAGCACTTAGGGTTTCATCCATTCACCAAAACCAAACTAGAGCTTTCATGGGTACGATACCCGTCGTCCGAATATGGACCGACTAGACGCTTGTACGATCCCACCCACTATGGGATGGGGTCTGTGACAAGGGACTCGATGAAATGGCCATCTAGACCAACAGAGTGCCCCGACCTCGATGATTAGGGTCATGGCCCTCAGCCCCCCGAAGCGACCTAGCGAACGTCGACCTAGGGCAGCTACCTACTTCGGGTATGACGCTCCTAAGAACTAGGAGACGATGATGAAGGCCACGATAGACACCGCATCACACAGGACGGCTGACAAACCACCATCAAGGCTACAGTACCGCCACGGCCAACATAGTAGCACCGCGTCACATCCTGTCGTCACAATGAGGCCAGAAGACAATGATGATAGCCATGACCGAACGTGCACTAGAAGACGGCGTAGCTTGCAAGCCAAGTTAGCTAGGCTCTCCCTCAGGCTCACGACCCTTCGGTCGAAAGAGCCTCCTCTTTGTATGAGCCCTGGCCCTGAACTCTACATAAGGGCAGCATGATTGACATCCTCTACCATTCCATTCATTCACCATTGTAGTAGGGCTCCTGGAGCTTCTCTTCGGGTAGCCCTTCACCTAGCATAGGTCCTTCCATCTCCTCCACCTTTCTTGCACACCCCATTGTAAGAACTTCAGAACATTCAAGCGAGGAACACGCACTCGATCATCTCTGAGACTACACGTAGGGCTCCAGCCTGAACTAGTATAAATCCTCGTGTCTATTGAATGCTACCATCATCTTCCTAGAGCAGCGTGGCAATCATATAAGTTTACTAGTCCAGTTTACAAAACACCGACAACATTCTTATAGCCTATGCAAAATTCTAACCCCTTTTGCACATTGACACCTAAGTTTTCTACAAAAACACACTATCTAGTTCTTAGGATCAACAGCCTAAACAGATCCTTAGCAAGGTAGCTAAAGGAGCAAATGATGGGTGGCTCTCTAATTGGTTCACAATAATCCTCTCTATAAGATGATAGTAATAATGGGTGGAAGAGCAGCTCCAAATGCAATGGTAGTACTCACTACCGGACTCCTTGAGTTTGCCGAGTGTCCGAAACACTCGGCAAAAGACATAAAACATTCGGCAAATGGTTCGCCGAGTGTAACACTCGGCGAACAGCACTCGCCAAAAAAAGTGACGGCAAAGCCAACTTTGCCGAGTGTCTTTTATCGGGCACTCGGCAAAGCCTTTGCCGAGTGCCCGACACTCAGCAAAGTTGAAACCGAAAAAAACGCGAAAAAATAGGAATTTTTACCCAAAAAAATGATTTTTTTTATCGATGGAGGCCCCCACCGGCCAGCGCCCACCCATCTACGACATTTTTCGCGTGAATTTCATGGCTACGCGGCCAACGCGATTCAAACCCGAGACCTCCCGCTGTGCACGTACCTCCTCTACCACTACACCACACTCTTACTTGTATCAGGATTCCGTTTTAGTTCCCAATATATTATACTAAACCGAGTGTAAATTGCATGTTTGAGGCCCTAAACGAATTCAAATAAAAAAGTTATAAACTACAAAGTTTCATAACTTTTTGAGATCTACACTTTTAGTTTAGGAAGTTTTTCCATCCGAGGTCGTTTACAAAATTTGAATTTTAAAATTTTGAAATTCAAACACAGTTTTGCATGACAAGATGTTTTCAAATCAAAAAGTTGTAAACTACAAAGTTTCATAACTTTTTGAGATCTACATTTTTAGTTTAGGAAGTTTTTCCATCCGAGGTCGTTTACAAAATTTGAATTTTAAAATTTTGAAATTCAAACACAGTTTTGCATGACAAAATGTTTTCAAATCAAAAAGTTGTCAACTACAATGTTTCATTACTTTTCGAGATCTACAGAGTTTATTTTGGTTGTTTTTTCATCCGAGGTCGTTTGAAAAGTTCGAATTTTAAAATTTTGAAATTCAAACGCAGTTTTGCATGATAAGATGTTTTCAAATCAAAATGTTGCCAATTACAAAGTTTCATAACTTTTCAATATCTACAAAGTTTATTTTGGTTGTTTGGTCATCTGTTCATCCGACAAGGTCGTTCTAACATTGTTCACAAATCTTATATATCTCTCTTGTAGTTTCATAAACTACAAGAGATATGTTAGATTTGTGAACAAATTTATTTTCACTTTGTCGTATGAAGAAAAGACCAAAACAAACATTGTACATCTTGATGAGTTATACAACTTTGTAGTTGAAAACTTTTTCATTTGAGTTAATTTACTGCTTCAAAATATGCTTTGAAATTTTCTTTGCCGAGTGTAAAAAAAATAACACTCGGCAAAGAAGCTCTTTGCCGAGTGTAAAAAAAAACACTCGGCAAAGAGACTCTTTGCCGAGTATTAAGAAAAACACTCGGCAAATAGCCTCTTTGCCGAGTGTCAAAAAAAAACACTCGACAAAGACGTCTTTGCCGAGTGTCCGAAAAATAACACTCGGCGAACCACCTGGCACTCGGCAAAGAGCCGGTCTCCGGTAGTGACTTATATATAGGGTGAAGGGGCTCAGTTGGATAAAGTTGATAGATGTATTGAAAACTCAATCACGCGACGCGTCGTCTGGAAGCACAAGAGCGCGCGACCCTGCTGCATCGTCTTCCTCCTCCGTTCAGGATTCTATGCCTGGTGGCCTTAGAAGGGGGAGGGGGCCTCGAGAGGCGGGCGGGCCGGCAGTGGTGGCGGATTGAGGGGCAGCGAGCGAGGCGGCGCGGGTGCCGCCGAGCAACCGGATGGGCAGAGCCGGCAGCAAGGGCGAGATGCTCGAGCTCTGGCTGCTCCGATCGAGGTTAGGGGAGGGTGGGGGTAGGTGCTGGATGGCGCGACCAGCGGGGGAGGGAGCCGCTAGCTGGGGCGGTGGTGGAGGCTGGGGGAGGGAGAGCGCTGGTGCGGCGCCGGTCGAAGTGAGCGAAGGGCGGGGTGGAGCAGCGGGGGCAGGCAGTGGGCGATGCAGCAGGTGGCGAGGAAGCTGCTGCCCAGGGGCAGCCGGAGAGGAAGACCGGGGTGGGCAGGCAGGACTCGAGAAAGGAGGAAGACAAAGGTCGTGCGATGCTCTGGTCGTGCAATATCTGCCTCCTAGATGTATATACATCACCAGATGATCCACCGGCCACCATTTTATTTTTAAGGTGTTTTAGGATTTTTTTTTCTATCACGTTTCTTGGGAATTAACGTAGCCATCTTCAGTTCTACACGAGTGGTAGGTGAGGTTACCAACGATGAGGCCGATCGCCACCAACTGCTCTGAACGAGGATTGTTTGTTAGTTGCGTATAGGTACGCGTACGTTGTAGGCATGCCGCATGCGCCGGCTGCATGCAGGAACTCCGATACATAATTCTGCCCACCTGGACCTTCTCTGCCAGGTACTCCCATCTAGATACATAGAAAAATAGATGAACTAAAAAAGTCAAAGCGACTTATAATTTAGAACGGAGGGAGTGTCAGGGTATACGTTTACGAGGACTATTCTCATGAGTCACGATTATTTCTGCTTTTCAATCTACTTGCTGCTGCCTAATGGAAAAACATAGATTTATATATATGTACTAATATGTTCTTGTGAGACTCGGCAAATTAATTCAGATTGTGACAACAGTAGATGCCGTTCAGACATTATGACAGTTGGCACCAGCAACTGAAACAGACAGACAAGACTGTTGACACTATGAGACAATAGTTACGTTGATCTGATGCCGTTCCGACGTGAATGAAATTTGCAATGCAAGACGTGGTCAACGCATGCAGCACCATGCATGACTAATACTTACCAATTGAAAGGATACACACAACCAGTCAACGTTTGCTACTACTAGTAATAGGGAGCCAACTTTTCCGCAGTGTGCTAGCGTTCCATTTGATTAGCGTAGATATGGAAGCTCATCAATTTCTCTTGCATGCAGAACCTTGAGGTAGACTTTCGAAAGATTACCTCTCCTGTCAAGATCAACGTAATCCATCGTGTCTATTTTCATGGGCAGCGCCACCTCTGCATATGTATACTTGCACTTCATCGATTCAAAGCCTTGAGTTTTCAAACAGACGGTATAATTTGGCGTTTTTTATGATCGAAGCCACTAGCCATGCATGGTAGAACCGTCTGGAGATCGATCACAATGAGGACGCATGCCCTTCTTTGAAGCTCTTTCAGTGCCCAACTTGTGTTGCCTCAGATTCCGACACGCATATATTTTTTTTAGAGTTCGAGGGCATAGCCCCTGTCTTAGTATTAACCAAGACAAAACATCATCCTTACAGCGTTCAGGTGGGACACACCTTTCTCAAACGGTTATTCCGACAAATATATATTATATAAACTTTTTTGAAAGAATTCAAATTAAGGCCCTATATACATATATATATATATATATACCTATATGTATATATGTATATATATATATATATATATATATATGTATATGTATATGTATATGTATATGTATATGTATATGTATATGTATATGTATATGTATATATATATATATATATATATATATGTATAGGTATACATATATATATATATGTATATGTATATAGAACTACTATCCTATAGCTGGCTGCAGAATAACTTATTCTGTAGCCACTTTGAGTTACGATAATTACTATGTTAATTTACGAGATTTACAGTAACTCCTTACTAAGTGGTTTACTATAACGTTATGGTAAATATTCCCATGTGTTATAGTAACCCAACTATCGTAAATATGTATTGACATTATGGTAAATTAGTATATAAAATTATGGTAAATAGAGGTGGCTACAGAATAACTTATTTTGTAGCCGGCTGCTGAATAGCCTCTCCCTATATGTATATATATATATATATATATATATGTATATGTATATATATATATATATATATATATATATATATATATATATATATATATATATATATATATATATATATATATATATATATATGTTGGTTTAACAACGCCCTTGTTCACGGTGCGACAGCTGTGTGTGTAATTTGTGTTATGTGTGGAAGAGCCCCAGCGTATGGCTTTACATACGCGAGATAACAACCTAGAGATCTGGTCGATGGAGCGAGGCTGTTACATGATTACAACAAACTCTAAATTATCTACTAAGCTACAATAGACCAACCATCCATCAGCTCAAGCAAATCTATATATATATATATATATATATATATATATATATATATATATATATATATATATATATATATATATATATATATATATATATATGTTGGTTTAACAACGCCCTTGTTCACGGTGCGACAGCTGTGTGTGTAATTTGTGTTATGTGTGGAAGAGCCCCAGCGTATGGCTTTACATACGCGAGATAACAACCTAGAGATCTGGTCGATGGAGCGAGGCTGTTACATGATTACAACAAACTCTAAATTATCTACTAAGCTACAATAGACCAACCATCCATCAGCTCAAGCAAATCCATTGTTGCTACTCAAGTACAGGACCCACACAAACACCTTGATTATCTAACACTCTTAAGTTTACATTCTTCTTGATTCTTGAACATCTCCAATTGCCAAACAACAAGGGGTTTAGTAAACCCATCTGCAACCACTACAGGAGAAGCAAAATTTGTCGAGTGCCGCATGCTTTGCCGAGTGCCGAAAATAGGGCACTCGGCAAAGCCACTCTTTGCCGAGTGTTGCACTCCGCAAAGAGTGGCTTTGCCGAGTGCCGCAGCGTGCCCGGCGCTCGGCAAAGCACGCCACTCGGCAAAGGCACTCTTTGCCGAGCGCAACACTCGGCAAAGAGCGCACTCGGCAAAATGCCCGTCAGTTGCCCGCCTACCCCGCACACGCCGTTACCATCTTTAAAAAAAATGTTTACCGAGCGCTTAACCTAACACTCGGCAAAGAGGCCCTTTGCCGAGTGCTGTGGCCTGGCACTCGGCAAAGGCCCTCTTTGCCGAGTGTCACGCATGGCACTCGGCAAAGTATTTTTGTTTTTTTTTAATTTTGATTTCAAAATTTTTTTGTAGACCTTATCTATTGTTTACAAGCACATGTTAAAATTTGGGATCTTTTTTATAACTTTTTGCTATATTTCTTGAATTAATTTTGTTTACTTGCATTTTTTCCGAAAAAGTAAATTTGAACTACAGGTGCATGAAATAATGAAATGTAGCCACTCAAAAAATGATAGTCATGTTGTAGAGTGTATTTTGAGGCCGTATGCAGGAACTCACCCAAAAATTTTGAACGCCTTGTTCTCCAAACGACGACCCGCTTGTGGTCGGAGTGTATTTAAATTATAGAAAATGCAAACGAAGTCTGAAATTTACGAAACTTGTTGAGGTGTCGTGTGATCGCATGTGGAGGCTATGATAAAAATTTGAGAAGGTTTCGACCAAGTTGCGACATCGGATGCCTAAAACCCAGACATCTCCACATGCGATGTCATGTGATCGCATGTGGAGATGTCTGGGTTTTAGGCATCCGATGTCGCAACTTGCTCGAAAACTTCTCAAATTTTTATCATAGCCTCCACATGCGATCACACAACACCTCGACAAGTTTCATGAATTTTGGACTTCGTTTGCATTTTCTATAATTTAAATACACTCCGACCACAAGTGGGTTGTCATGTTTGGTGAACAAGGCGTTCAAAATTTTCGGTGAGTTCCTGCATACGGCCTCAAAATACACTCTACAACATGACTATCATTTTTTGAATGGCTACATTTCATTATTTCATGCACTTGCAGTTCAAATTTACTTTTTCGAAAAAAATGCAAGTAAACAAAATTAATTCAAGAAATATAGCAAAAAGTTATAAAAAGGTCCCAAATTTTAACATGTGCTTGTAAACAATAGATAAGGTCTACAAAAAAATTTTGAAATCAAAATTAAAAAAAAACAAAAATAATTTTCCGAGTGCCATGGCTGACACTCGGCAAAGAGGGCCTTTGCCGAGTGCCAGGCCGCAGCACTCAACAAAGGATATTTCAAAAAAAATCCCTTCTGGAATAAGGGCCCACGGCCCATCCTCCTCCAACCCTTCCTCATTCACGCCCGCCCCTCACCTGCGCCAGCGCCGCCGCCGCCACTCCCGCCGCCGCACCGGCCGCCGCGCCCCACATCGCCCCGGCCTGTGCCCCCACGCCCCATGTCCCCCCGCCCACGCCGCCCGGCCTCGCCGCCCTAGCCCGCATCATCGCGCCCCACGCTGTCCCGGCCCGCGCAGCGGCCCCAGCGACGCCCCGGCCACACACCGCCCCTCGGCGGCCGTCCCTACAGAGAGGAGGAGGCCGGCCGTGGTGCCCTGCCCCTGGCTCGGCCGTCCCTACAAAGAGGAGGAGGAGGGGAGAAAGAGAAGGGGAGGAGGAGAAGGGAGGTGGGAGGAGAAGGAGAAGGGAGAAGGAAGAAGGAGAAGGGAGGAGAAGGAGAAGGGAGGAGGAAGAAGGAGAAGGGAGGACGAGGAAGAAGAAGAAGGAGAAGGGAGGAAGGTGGAAGAAGAAGGAGGAAGAAGAAGGAGAAGGGGGGAGGAGGAGACGGACCTCGGTCCGACGACCGTTCACGCCGTTCGTCGACGACATTCGTCCACTCCGTCGTCCCCGCACATCGTCGTTCGTCCACACTGTCATCCCGATCCCTCGCTGGAGAAAAGGTAAAGGCTCCGGGGGTGTCGGCCTTGGTGCCGTTTATGTGTTGACGGCCTTCGTGCCGGGTTTGTGTATGTGTGGGCCATCGTGCCCCAAATGTGGACGTCGGCCATCGTGCCTGCTTTTCCTTGTAGGTTTTGGAAACCTCCCCGTACAAGGGAGGTTCTGCCGAATTTTTCAAGTAATAGTGATGTGTTTCTTCTTTTGCAGAGCAGGAGCTGTCGGAGGGGACCCGGAGCACCTCGGTGATCCCGATCGTCTCTGTCGGCGCTGCGGTCGTGCCTGAACTGCTTCGTCTTGCCACTACACCGACTCGCCACTGCGCCGCTAGCCTTTCTCCACCACCACCCTAGGTATAATGGACCTCTCTTGCTTACAGTTGTCGTACGTAACCCAGTTAGGTGTCTCCTGTCTGAAACAGATATGGTTGGAGGTATGCAGATCTTTGCATATTTATGACCGTATCTGTTTCGGATTGTCCACGTTTTTTGGACAGCCCATGGATGTGTAGATGGGTTAGTTTCCATGTTCTGCTCGGATTTGAGATGGAGTTTCGGCGCCACCTCCCTGTTGTTCTCTGGATACACACTCTCCCTTCCAGGATGTGTATTGGGAGAACAGCGGGGAGGTGCTGCCAAAATTCTATCTTGGATCAGAGTAGAGCATGGAAACTAACCTCATCCATGCATCCGCGGGTGGGATTAGGACCTATCCTCACCTATTAGACTGTAGGCACGCCGTGTAGATGCGACAGGGAGAACCGTGTGTATATGATATTGCTCCGTTATGTGTATATGCTAGAGGATGGAGAACCGTGAGTGGATTTACATGGGACGCCCAAGTCAGGCTCAAATCACTCGTGAATGGATGGATAAGACCTAGAAATTCTTGGACCATGCATTTAAGGAAGCTAAGGGAGCGAGAGAAATGTTATGTCCCTGCAGCGATTGTGAAAACAAGAAAAGAAAAACAAGGGAAGTCATGATGAAGCATCTTTGCAAGTTTGGATTTATGCCAAACTATACCCAGTGGGTGTACCATGGTGAAGCCTATCATCCTACAGAGGAGGTCGTGAGACGATGCTTGGAGGCATTTGATGGTGATGGCGGGGTAGAAGGATGGTTAGGTGACTATGAGGATGCGATGTTCGCTGAAAGATCTCCGGAGGTCGAGCAGGAGGATGAGGAGGAGGAGCTAGAGCCAAGCGCTAAGGCGTTCTTGGCCATGTTGGAATTGGCACAGAAGTTCCTACATGAGAAGACAACGGTTTCTCAACTGGATGCCATTGGGCGCCTACTGGGGTTGAAGTCCCAGCACAACATGACTCGAGCCTGCTTCGATGCTATGATGGCAATTATTAGGGATTTGCTTCCATAGGGTCATCATCTGCCGAGCAGCTTGTACGAGTCAACGAGACTCCTTCGAGCACTAAAGATGTCATATGAGCAGATACATTGTTGTCCGAAGGGGTGCGTCCTATTTAGGAAAGATCACAAGGATGCAAAGTACTATCCAAAGTGTAAATCCTCTAGGTATGTGGAGGTAGACAAAGGTGATGGTAAGGAGTAGAATGAGGGGATCCCCATGAAAGTCCTACGATACCTTCCGATCATACCGAGGCTCCAATGGCTATTCATGTCCAAGGAGTCCGCGAAACAGATGACATGGCACAAGAATGGCATTCGATACAATCCTGACAAGATGGTACATCTAGCAGATGGTGAAGCATGGAAAAGCTTTAATGGCAACCATCGTGGCAAAGATGAAGAGGCCCGTAATGTACGTATTGCACTGGCAATGGATGGGTTCAATCCTTATGGAATGATGTCGGCCCCATACACTTGTTGGCCCGTGTTTGCTATCTCCCTCAATCTCCCCCCCCCCCGGGGCCATACTTCAACGGCAAAACATATTGTTGACGTTGATAATTCCTGGACACTCGGGAAACAAAATGGGTGTGTACATGGAGCCGGTTTATGATGAATTGATCAAGGTTTGGAATGAAGGCATATGGACTTATGACCGAGCTACAAAGAAGAACTTCAAAATGTATGTTTGGTACTTGTACTCCATGCATGACTTCCTGGTGTATGGGATATTTGCCGGTTGGTGTGTCCACGGGAAGTTTCCATGCCCGGTATGCAAGGCAGCTCTACAGTTCATTTGGTTGAAGAAGGGTGGCAAGTTCTCATCGTTCGACAAGCATTGGCAGTTCCTCCCTCTTGACCATCCATTCAGAGAAGACACCAAGAACTTCACGAAAGGTGTCACGGTGATCGACCCTACACCTCAGAAGATGACTGGTGGCTAGGTTCATGCTCAGATAGATGCTCTCGTGGTCCCGACGCAGAAAGATAATCCAAAGAAGGGTAAAGGAAAGAAAGTTAATCCAAAGAAAGATAATCCAAACAAAGATCGCTTTGTGGGCTATGGTGTGGAACATATGTGGACTCATAAGTCGGGATTGGAGAGGCTTCCCTATTTTGATGACCTTCTCCTTCCACATAACATAGATGTAATGCACACTGAGAAGAATGTCGCCAAAGCACTTTGGGCAACACTCATGGACATTCCTGACAAGACAAAGGACAACCCTAAGGCTAGAGTAGACATGGCAACACTATGCGATAGACCAAAGCTACAGATGCTGCCTCTAAGAGATGGCAAACCATGGAAAAGGCCTAAGGCCGATTATGTCTTAGAAAAGAAGCACAGGACAGAAGTGATACAATGGATGCAGACGTTAAGTTTCCATGATGGGTTTACAGCGAATCTGAGGAGGGGAGCGAACCCAGATACTGGCCGAGTGTTAGGGATGAAGAGTCATGACTTCCACATATGGATTGAGCGGCTTCTTCCGTCGATGGTTTGTGGCTATGTCCCTGAGCATGTCTGGAAGGTGCTGGCAGAGTTGAGCTTTTTCTTCCGCCAGCTTTGTGCCAAGGAGATCTCTCTAAAAGTGGTTGAGGAGTTGGAAAAAACGGCACCCAAGTTGCTCTGTGAGTTGGAGAAGATCTTTCCACCTGACTTTTTCTTGTTGATGCAGCATTTGATTTTGCACCTCCCGAATGAGGTCCGAATGGGGGGCCTGTGCAGAATCGTTGGTGCTATCCAATCGAGAGATGTCTAAAGATTGTTCGCCAGAAATGTGGAAACAAAGGCAGGATTGAGGCTTCCATAGCAGAGGCATTCATTCATGAGGAGGTGTCAAACTTCACAACATTATACTATAGTGACAACCTTCCTAGCTTGCATAATCCACCCCCTCGTTACAACGAGGACAAAAATGAATCGACCCTCAGCCTATTCAAAGGGCAACGCGGGAGATCAAGTGGAGCATCCAAAAAGTTCTTGACCAATGAAGAGTGGCGCAAGATCATGCTCTACATGTTGACGAACCTTGACGAAGTCGACAAGTATCAGAGGTAAATTCTCAACGAACTTGTTACATAGCCAGTCATCTTTTCTGCATCCAACAACCTTGTTGCTTGTCGATGCAGGGAATTTTTTGACCAATACTGGCATCATCCAAGGCCACCTTCTGATCATGAACGAGAGACCCTTCTTGAACATGGTTCGCCTGATTTTATTACATGGTTCCAAAGAAAGGTACCTTTTGACCAACTTAGCTCGTTCCAAGTTTGGCGTTCCTAGTTACCTAATTTCATTTCTCTCCTGCTTTACCTTGTAGTGCCAAAGTGATTTGTCTATAAGTGCCAAATTACAACAAGTGGGCAAAGGATTTGACAATAAGGTCTCGTCATTTAACGCTTATGACGTGAATGGATATCACTTTCACACAACAAGCTATGAGAAGAGTCGGCCCAATGCAAAGACCATGAATATCGGAGTATATACGCTCAGAGTAGTTATGCCCGGCGCTGAGCAGGAGGACTATTATGGCATAGTTGAAGAAATATACAAGCTCCAATACCATGGTGAAAAAGCACCGAGGCCAGTCATATTCAAATGCCAGTGGTTTAATCCTGCAGTATCGAAAAAGTCCCCTAAACTTGGGATAGTCAAAACTAGACAGGATTCCTTCTATCTAGGAGATGATGTCTATATTGTGGCTCAACAAGCCAAGCAAGTTTATTATTGTCCATATGCTTGCAAAACCGACCCACGTCTTCAGGGTTGGTATATTGTGCACAAGGTATCACCACATGGTAAATTACCTCGCCCAAACGATGATGATTACAACTTGAACCCACCCACGCATGATGACAGGGAATTCTATCAACAAGACGAGGTGCTACCAGGGATGCTTGAGATAGACTTAATAGGAGAGATTGAAATGGAAGTAGACGAGGAATGGGTTGTTGATGAGGAAGCTGTAGATGAGGTGCATGATCCGAGAGACTTGAAAATGCTTGACGGACTACAACTAGGCAACGACAACGATGAGGATGAGGCTATTGATGATTTGGAGGCTCTTGATAGTGATGACGATACCTATCGTTCAGATAATCCTGATCATGAAGAATATTAGAAATACATGTAATACTATGTTATTTTGTAATTACATTTTCTTTTTTTTTTTGCATACCTTGCTAAGTACTTCTCATTTATCTTGACTAATACTGGTTTATTCTTTTTAATTGCAGGTGATGGGGCCCACTAGGAGGAGCTATCACTCGACTTACATGAGATCGAGGGACACGCCACAAGCTGAGGAGACGAAGGCGGAGGCGGAGACATCATAGAGGCAGAGGAGGACGAGGGGTAGGCCTAGGCGGGAGCCATCGACTGACCACGAGCGCGGCTCCTCATGCTCTTCTAGGGATGACGACGGCCCTCTTCCCACAGTGGGCGAGGAGGCAGCTCCACAGATGTATGATGAGGAGGTGGTTCCGCATAGTCTGAGGAGGGGGCAGGGGGTTCGACTTCCTCTACAGCCACCAAACCCTACTTGCGAGGTCCCAGCCAGCTCCCGAAGCGACCGATTCCTCCTCACCACCGCCCATTGATTGCACCCGAGGGTGATAAGTAAGTAACTTCATATGTTCTTCATTTGATATGTTGAAAAATGATAATAAGAGCTAATAATAACTATTGTTAACCACTTGTGCAGGAACTGGATGCTTGTGGAGGAGGGGATCGAGGCTCGCAATGTCAATGGGATCCTGGGACTTCTGTGCAGGGAACACTTCCCTGGCCTAGTGTGGACGTCAGAGGATGAGGACCCAGTGGTACCCTCATTCGACTAGTACGCCCTCATCGCCACCGACACTGAGCATAGAAACTTGGCGGATAGGGTGATTCAGGAGTTGTGGGTAAGCCTCAATTCATTGCATTCAATGCACATTCTTTAAACAAAATAATGAATACCTCGTGTCTTTATGCGGGACTTCTTCAGATGCCAGCCAGGACAGGAGGATAGGGCGTATCAGGTGGCTTACACTTCCTGTAAAAGGCGTGTCTCGGACTTGTATTACAAGGCCCACCTCCAGGCGCACAGAGACTACAACGCCACCTTTCGTAACAGAAGAATCAACAAGACACAGGCAAGAAGGGAGACAGAGGTTCTTACCAGGGAGCAGTACCTACAGGTAAATAGAAAACATCTCCTATTGATTTCTTTTGAGATTAACTATGCCTAATTTGATCTTATGATGGCTTGTAGGTGATTCCAAACTGGTGCGCCACCCACCCTGATTGCTGGGCTGCTATAGTGGACAAATGGTTGGACGTGGACTAGCAGAGGGCGCACCAAGAGAAAAGCGAGCACCGTATGATGATGCCAGGTGTACCTCACCATCAGGGCAGCGCCAGCCTCAGCAAGTATGCGAAGACATATGTAAGTCTCCACCATTTGTCTTATCTAGCCGCGCTCAGTTTTGCATTATTTCTTACCACATGTTGTTGTCTTTCTCGCAGTCGGCGGCGCACGGTGGCCAGCCAATTAGCCAACTCACGGCGTATGCTCTGGCCCACATGGGCCCAGCAAAGTCCAACATCGAGTACAACCTGGTTGCGGGCCCAGAGGCGTACACCAACTCCAGCGTCCACACCCGCCTCACTACTTACACGGAGGCGGCAAGGTCAGTCCACGGGCCCGACTATGATCCGAGGACCGAGGAGCGCCTTGATCCTGAGCTCGTGATGAGGGTGGGGGAAGGCAAGAAGCATGGGCATTTTTGGATTGGCGACGACATCCTCGACACGGGCTCTACTCCTCCTCTCCACCGCCTCTGAGCAGCAAGCACGAGCTCTAGCGTGCCCATAAGGCAACGGCTGTCATCGGTGGCGGCACTCTAGGTAAGTATTCCAGTTTTATTTGTCGTTCTTTGTCATTTACATTCCTTAGCTATGCATTATTGAAACATTGGTGTCAAATGTTGCAGGCCGAGCTGCAGCAACTTCGGTCCTAGAGGAGGCCCAGCTGGCTGAGCGGGAGGCCGAGCGTCAGAGGCTACAAGCTTTGGAGGCCCAGCAAGTAGGTTTGCTCTAGTTCGTGCAACAACTTGGGCTACAACAAGGTTGGGAGATCCCAGCCAACCTGCTTGCACCACCACCACCACCACCACATCGTCTAGATTCTACTCCGGTGAGTATGAGTACGGATGCTTTACTTTCTATGCTCATGCTTAGTGTCAAACCTAGTGATGGCCTTCGTGCCGAATTTATTGACGTGTGGGCCTTCATGCCGGGTTTGTTGATGTGTCGGCCTTCGTGCCGGAAATGTGGTTGTCGGCCTTCGTGCCGACGTTTTTCTTGCAGGTTTTGGAAACCTCCCCATGCAGGGGAGGTGCTGCCGAAATTTTCAACTTTTCTTTAAACTGCTTACATTTTTATCTTGTCACTCACGTGCAATCTCTTCTCTTTTCTGCAGCATCAATCGGGGGTGGCGTCGAACCATCTCGGAGGGTCGCTGGCATCGCAAGTTGGGGCGCCGCAACCCTCACATTCGCCATGAGCCGCTTCTGGAGTCGGTTTTATGTAGGCATGCCTTTATGTATTGAACTTGTGATTTGTAATATATTGTGGATTTCGGACATAATTGGTCATTTGTGATATATATATATGTGGTTTCTGATATATTGTGTTGAATTGTGGTTTCTAATATATATATATATGCACTGTTGTTTACATATAAAAGCAAAAAACAAAAAAAAATTGATGTGGCTTTGCCGAGTGCAATGACCATTGCAGTCGGCAAAGCTGGGAAAATAGCCCAGCTTTGCCGAGTGCAATGGTCATTGCACTCGGCAAAGAAAATTAAAAAAAAAATAAAAAATGCTTTGCCGAGTGCTTTGGCAGTGGCACTCAGCAAAGAAATTTTTTTAAAAAATAAAAACAGGCTTTGCCGAGTGCCTCGGCGCTATGGCACTCGACAAAGAATTTTGAAAAAAAAAGAAAATTCTTTGCCGAGTGTTGCACTCGGCAAAGAAATTAAAAAAAAATTAAGACGGCGTGAGCCTTCGGCCAACAGCCGTCAATCCTTTGCCGAGTGCCAGCTTGACACTCGGCAAAGCCTTTGCCGAGTGCCCGAGATTTGGCACTTGGCAAAGCAGGCTTTACCGTGAAAAGGTTTGACGGAGCCTCTTTGCCGAGTGTTGCACTCGGCAAAGGATTTGCCAAGTGCATGGGTGCCTTTGCCGAGTGCATGGTCCAATGGGGTTTTGAGAAAGTTTCTTGATATTGAGCATGTCGTGTCTTTCAAAGGATCAGGTTCACTACAGTAGCCACATGCTTTGCCGAGTGCATGGGGCACTCGGCAAAGTATGTGGCTACTGTAGTGAACCTGATCCTTTGAAAGACACGACATGCTCAATATCAAGAAACTTTCTCAAAACCCCATCGGACCTTTCATGAACAAAGTGATAATCAACCTCTATATGTTTAGTACATGCATGAAATACGGGATTAGCAGACAAATACTTAACTCCAATGTTGTCACACTACAATTGCCTAGTGTTTTAAATATCTCGAGATTTTATCTTGCCTGTTCAGTAGTTGGAGCATGTAGAAACCGACAAATATCAGGCCTTGTCAAGGTTAAATAATGTAATTAAGGCCCCAATGATAATACTTCTACACCATCTCAATACATCATAGGCGTATTTTTCTTGTGATAATAAAAAAGGCGTGCAGCGAGATAACAAACCGGGAGCGTTAGCAATTGCATTTTCCCACACTCTGTTATACCCTCCTAGGACAAACGTAGAACTTTGGAAATGGACGTGCGAATTCTCCGCAATCTATAATGCTATGTTGCTAGACAGAATATTTCTGAATAGGCAGAAGAGGAGGGTTGATCGAGCTGAAACCACCCACCATCAGGTAGCTGCATCACCCGCTCTCATGTTGATTGTAGGTCCCTGGTCAAAGGCATTATCAAAGGAAGCACCTTTCCACTATCCCTGGTCAAAGGCATTATCAAAGGAAGCACCTTTCTACTATCCCTCAATTATGTTAAGGAACGGGATTTGCCTCGGGGAAATAGCACTATGTAAAAAAAGCACATCGCAGACGGGCGTCCAGGCATATCAGAGGTGTCATAACGCATCTGTAATAAGCCTTATTACATACGTGTAAAAAGCGCGTCTGTAATAAGCACATACTACAGACGCGTGTTACCAATACACAACTGTGATAAAAACGAACACACGTTTATGATAAGCCCTTAACAAAGACTGGTGAGTATCTATACGCGTATGCAGTAAGCTCTTACTAGAGACGCGTGTTGCCAACATGCGTCTGCGACAAGATTAAGACGTATCTGTGTGAAGAACCATATCTCAAATGTGTGTCTGTTACACGCGTCTGTAGTAAGAATCATACTACAAACGATATTTGTAACCGTGTCTGTAAATAAACATAGTGCTGACGTGTATGGAATACACGAGTCTGTAGTAAGAATCCTACTACAGACGATGTTTGTAAACGCGTCTATGTGAAGAAACATAGTGCCGACACGTGTACAATACACGCATCTGTAGTAAAGATACTACTACAGACGATGTTTGTAAACGTGCCTGTAGTAAGTAGCATGCTACAGACTCATATTCTCTACACGCGTTTGTAATATTTTCCTTACCACATATGGGTCTAGGCTATAGACGCGTCTGTAGTAAGGAAAATGCTACAGATGCATCTATAGCCTAGACCCGTCTGTAGCCCATAGCACAGCCCAAATAGCACATATACACACAGATCACACACACACATATATATATATATAGGGTTTATATATATATATACATATATATATATATATATACAGATCTCACAGAAATGACATATATATATATACACAAGATCACAGTTGTTCATCTCAAAACTTAATTTGTTCACAGCACACACATATCACACATAGTTCACAAATTGATTGTTCATCCCCAGGTTATTCTCACATGTATATATCTCATAGCTCCAATTGTATCTCATAGGCTCCAAATACAGTTCACAGATCAAATAAACATATATACCAAGCATTTCATCATGGTTTTGTATGTGAACAATGAAACTCGCCTGTTTCATCAAGGATCTGTGACACAATAAACAAGGCGAGCTTCTCTCTAATGTCCGCAAAGTTGATTGGAGTGGACTGCACATCAAAATCCTAAGACAAAGAAAGGTAATCATAAGATGAAGTTGCATGTGTATAACCATCATCCATAAAATGAAGTTGCACAACAAGAGACGACAATATATATATGACAACAGCAGTACCAAAAATTACAAGTAAATATATATAAGCCAGCCATAGTCTACAAATGGGTCATAGCAGCAGATCATAGTAGCAGCTTCATCTTGTTTTAGATCACAGCAGCAGTTTCAAAAATTGACAGCAGCAGTATATATGACAATAAGAGGGGATCGAGGCATTCCAAGTAGATCACAGCAGTTGAGCAGTAATAAATACATATATTTTTGCAGTTATACCTGAGGATCAGTCAGATTGGCCTATGCCATCACAGCATCAAGTGGTGGCCCGCAAAGAACCCATATGTGTGGCCCAGACCTTGCTGCTGGCACTACGAACATAGGAAACACATGGTTAATAATTGAATTGACAAAACGACAACTGAAAGTGAAGCACTATTTACTGGAATTTTGAATGCATGGGTCAACTTCAATTTTTTCTACCCTTTCTTTGGCTTGGGTTGGCAATTGCCAAAAGCCCTACACATACATGAGTTGTTATCAAAAAAATTTGACTTCTACTAACATAATTAAGAAAGAAATACATAGGTCAATAGGTTAGACAATACTCGCTCATCTATCACATATTTGATAGGAGTCAAATCTGACTTCTTGCCTCTATTGGAGTCGAGGTATATCACCTTCTGCCACATTCGAGCGATGATGACAGCAATCCAGTGCCCACCACAGTTATGTGCAAACATCACAAACTTTTTCTTGGCATATCTCCTTAGGCAATATTCTAGATAATCTACGCTATAGACTCTATCAGTGTTCATAGTCTTTATTGACACTGGATCTAGATCAATAATGCCAACAAGCACATCTTTGGCCCTAGCTTCTACAATTAGGCATCTAGGAATAAAGAAGCATACAAAAGTAATTTAGCAAGCAAATATATGAGGAGCATCCCTAGCTAAAAATGAACAAGCCCAGAAAATAGATGAAATTGTGCTTACAGTGACAACACGCGAAGAAGTCCTACATCCAATCCATCAAGTTTGAAGAGGTCAAACAAGTCTTTTAATCCCACAGCGAAAAACTCAATGTCTGCCACACGCCAAAAATGTTGTTTCTTGAACACAGCAACCATCCCGCTTGTCCTCTTCTCTTCACATTCTTTCATGTACCAAGCATGAAGAGCAACACACCCAGGTCCTGCCTTCTCAACCTCTGTTTCTGATAGGAATCGCTCTTCAAATTTGAACTTGGCGTTGGCCCTGTTCCATACAGAACCCCCAGGGTCACTCTTAGACGATTTGGTGGGTTTCTCCACCTTGTGCTGCTGCTCCAGTTTGCTGTCACTCTTGACTGCTGTAGGCTCTTTCGGTGGGTTAGCTGGAGCAGTTATGGACTTAGGCTGCTCCGACGTTGCAACAATCTCCTTTGAAGCACTGTTTTCTATAGTAGTGCTACTGTTCGGCTTGTGAACAGTTGCACTCTTAGAGGCACTACTCTTCTCCTTCTCATCGCCTATCACAAAGTCCTTTAGATTGCTTTTGGATCTCATAGGCAGTGGAGGTCTTGATAACTTTGGAGAAGAGAGCACCTTTGGTGATACTGATACCACAATCTGGACCCTCTTGTATAGAGCCTATCCAAGAGTTCTTACCTCAGGACTTGGGGGCGGACTCAGCGGTCTGCCCTCATGTTTTGGATGTACATAATCAATATGTACGATGGCATAATGTTCCATTACTAGTTCTGAACATAGGTTAGTTTGCGTGAGGAAGACCTAACCCCTTGTGTCGGCGCAAAAATGTGTCAATGCGTCGAGGCACATAGCAAGCCAGAAGGATCTGCTTGGCAGAGCAAGGCAGGTGATCCGCTTGGCTTCAACGCAGGACCAGTCAACCTTGCAAATTCCTCCTAAGGGCATGCCAGTCAATTTGACCTGCAATTGACAAGGAGAGAAAGTTTATCAGTAATTTAAGGTGGAATATGCCGGTCTTTGCCTAGACAGTTCCAAGTGTGCCATTTTGGGAGCAACCAGTGTTAGCCCACTAGATCTTCAGCACGGAGATGTCCTACCACTCACTAATGTTGTCGAGCACGTACTAGTGATGTCGGACAATGTTAGTCATGGTCGGCAGTGCTAGTGAGTGGTCGGCAACACCGGTGATCTAGTGGGCCAACAGCCAAACAGGAAAAACAAAGATGTAAGTAAAATCATCAGCTAGACAAAATATAACTAGTATGAAGCATTGAGCCGATGAGTCTGACGAGAAAGGATATAACATGCAAACAAATCGACTGTCTAATACGAACAGTTCTACCAACGCTCTGAATCTAATCCGCTATCATCAACAGTGAGGTTCGATCGGATCGATGCAGCTATAATGATAACAACAAACTAAAGCCAAAGAATTCACAAAACCATCCATACCCTGATAGGTTTATGAAAGACATGCTATATCTGTGAAGGCCCAGGAAAGTCAGCTAAAAGAGCCGATTTCAGTAGAAAAAGGGTCACAACATGTGAACAATCGACTATTCAATACGAGCAGACCTATCAACCCCTCAAACCTAACCTATCATCTTTAACAGTGGGGTTCGACCAGATCAATGACAGCCATAATAAAGATAATAGATTAAATCTTTAAAGAAAATGGATCTACTCATATTTAACAGGGTCATGAAGACATACTATGAGCATTAAAGCGCAGGCGATCGGCTATTTACTCAATGCAAGCATAGCAAACAACTAAGGTCATGCCTGATCAGGAACAAATCTACCAACTAGCATCCTCCAATCTAAAGTACCATCAGTGGGGATCGACCGGATCGTTGCAGCCATAATAGCGAACTATAGACCAGATTTAACTAGCCAGCAAACCTCTTCAAGATCATGCGTGCCTTAACCGCGTACTATGCATGATCAAGATTGAGGTAGTATAGCCAATAAAACGTAACCCATCGCTCAAAATAAGGAATATTGTATTGTCACAAAGCAAACGACGGACTAAAAGGATATGAGGCCGATCTAGTTCGGCCTTGATTAGGCAGGTTGATGTTGCTGGAAAAACTATTAATGGTAAGAACATCAGCAAGATCGATAACTTAATGAATCTACCCGAAGGACGTCACCCTTAGGTAGAGCCGATAACTTGAACTTAATCTAATTCGAGCAGTGGAGGTCGAACTTAACCGATGCAACCGTACTTGAACTAGATAAAGATCGATAACTAGCTTATACTAGAGCTCGCAGTGGAGGTCGAACTTAACTGATGCAGCCATACAAACCAAAGTATAAGCCATGACGGTACTTACAGACAAGCCGAAGGTTAGCCGGACCAATGCAGCCCTGCTTGTTGAAAAAATCATCGAGATCTACACTACTACTCCTAAGGGTTGACACGGAGCCAAAAAAAATTAATTTGTATTGATTGATCTCTTTTGCAATAGTCGGGGTCCAATATTTATACCCGGAGCCTAAGCATAAATCCTTCTTAAGTACGACTTAAGAAAACTTGGACCCTAATCTTTCCCCTTTTATAGAGTCCGACATGTATTTCCCGACGCCAACCATAGCTCATTGTCGTTATCTGCTGACATCATTCGAAGAGAGCCGATTCTAGTGCCACATCTAAACCAGCTGATATCGACCCTTATGCAATCGATTCCTTGATGACATAATCTTGGAAGCTTCGAGTTCCCGCACACTTCTTCCCAAATTTTGGTGTAAACGCATGCCCCCTAATTTTAGGATAAAAGTAATTTTATTCCAAAATTACCATGTCTGTACCCCCGATAGATCCATGGTCACGTGTAGAGAATCTTGATCTAGGGCCTACTATCTGTCACCGTCCTTGCCTATTTATGAGCCCATGCTTCAAAGCTACACGAGAACACTATTGTTTCATGGGTGTTTGGATCCATCTTTCCAGATCGACTATAAATGTCTATCCGACTCTGGCGAAAGTAACTCAACAACTCAGTTAAGTTTCTTTTCTGCTTGCTTCCTCGAGTGCCTTTGGCTCTGCCAGACCCTCCATGATCTAATTCCTTGCTGCGAGGGTCTTGAGTGGTTAGAAGAATTCTTGTGCATAGGGTGATTGTGTCGCTCATTTCAGCGCCTTATCGAGCAAGAGGATCAACCACTGCGGTTAGAAGAACTCTTGTGACATCACCTGAGTTTTCTCACCATGATCGCAGAGCTATTCTAGTGTTTGCAAAGGCTAAAATGTGTGGACACCTTTCCCTCGTTCGCCTTGTCAAATGCTCATCGGGGAAACCATAGACTTCTTTCCCACGGTTTTCCAACCACCGAGAAATGGGCGTCTGGTCAAGGATTTCTTCAACGCCGCCAACTCTGTAGCCCTTGCTTCCTAGGCCAATGACATAGTGAATAAAGTGTTTCCCGGCCTTTAGCTCGTAATAGGAGAAGCTAGCAAACAATTTCTTCATTTTAGGCGGTTTCTTGTACTCATATTCCATGCACCAATCTACGTTTGTTCTTGCTCTATAGGCGATACATATCGTACCGGCTTTTACTTCTTTGGGTTTATTTTTTGAACCAGAGGCGATACCCTTCTGGTATCGGCTATTAGAGCCGACGACCGAACAAATCGGCTATCAAGTATTAATCCAAATACTAGGATAATATTTCTTTAGATATTTTCCATTGATTGCTCTGTCAAACTCTTCTTTCCCTCCCAGTGTTTTCAAAATATAAGCATTGTCAGGCGCACAATATTTAATCCGATAAGGTCCTTCCCAATTATGTGACCATTTGCTGGACTTGCTATCATTTAAACCGATCGGCAATTTCACTTTCCAGACTAAGTCTCCTTCAGAAAAATGTTTGCTCTTAACCTTTTTATTGTAATACTTTGTAATCCTCAGTTTATTGGCTTCGATATTCTCAAGAGCACGCATCCGATGGCAACTCAAGTCCTCTAAGTGGTCTATCATAAGATTCTGTTGACACCAATTTTGGCATACCCAAAATGTGTGAAAACATTTATACCATATTAAATAAAATGATATAGATGATCCAGTTTCATATGAATATTATATAGGCAAATAGGGAATAATATAACATCCCTAAAGAGGAAAAGAAGATAGAGCAAAAAGAAAAAGGAGACACACATGTATATATATATATGCATGAGCGTGTTCACGCCTTGACAAATAAACAAAAGCACGGCAATCACATGTCCCATAAATACACCTGGCCGTAAATACATACACGCATATACATACACATGGGTTAATCAAAACATGGCCATGCAAGTACGTATGTGGTACATACACAGTAAGCGTATAGCACGTAAGTGTACCCCGGCCAGGAAATAAGCTTCCTGTTCTCCTTAATCACTTCAGTTAAAGAATAAACAAATGGTCCAAATGGCCGTTGCCAGGCGAGGAGGCAGCTCCTGTGCGCACTTAGCATATTCAAACATAGTCAAAGGATGGCCACGTCTCCAAATCACTGCCGCGAGACCGAGTCATGCAAACTCCACGGGCAGATACACGGCTGTCAGCTGCGAAAGATGCCTCAGTGTATAAATGACCGACCTACCAAGTCCATAACGGGGTGGTTAACACAATGAAAAAGTAAAAAAAAAAAAGAAGTAATAAAATAATGTAGAAATAAATACACCCATGCATGCACGCCTGCTAGTTACGGCCGCATGTATACCGTGTAGGCGTGTGTACAGGACCTATAGTTGTGCCCAGGCAAGAAATAAATTGTTTTCTATTTCATAAATTATAGACAAAATCGGCCCACATGCTAGACAAAGAAACTCCAGTGCGCGCTGAGTATATTCAAACAGAGTCAAAGTGCGGCCACATGAGCGCCAAACCTTGTGGTAACTACTCCCGCCGCTGCGACCTGGACGAGATTTTAAAATATTGGTCGGTCGCTCTATAAGTAGCAGGACAGTGTGAATGTTCGAGGCGGACATACATACACACACACCCCGGGCTTTCCAATCAGATTCTTCCATCAGGCCGCCGCGCTGCTCAGATACGCCGCTAGGTTGCCGCTCTCATCTTCCCAACCACCACCTCCAAAGTTGCTGCCTTCCCGGCGAGACCACACCGCCAGGCTGCCTCTCTACCGCATCGCCAGAGGCCAGAAGCCTACGACGCCGTTGCTGCACCAGTTGGAGTTTCAGAGAAGGTGAGAAGTGCATCATGGCGTTCATCTGATTCACTTCCTCTCTCTCCATCTTCATGGCTTCACAATGCTCGGAGACAACCAAATCTTCACCGGCAACTTGTCGTGCCCCGGTATACGGCTGGCCCATGTCATTGCGGATGAGCAGTGCACGTAGGTCTTACCCCGGTAAAAGGTAAAAGAAATGGTGATGGTTGCGCTATGCGCATGGGCTGCAAGCCCTGGTAAAAGGTCGGCCAGCAGTGCCACGACCGCGCTATGCGCATAGGCTTCGTGCCCCGGTAAAGGTGTGAAAGGCCAGCAAATATGGCTCGGTGAAATTTGGGTCGTACGCGCTGTGGCTCCACCCCAGTTATGTTCATGATAAAAATTCGGTTGGATGCGATCTTGGCTCCAACCTGGTTAAAGGCTCATGGCACAAAATTGGTGAACGCGCTCCACCCGGTTCATGGTAAATTTAATATGGACGCGAATCGGCTCCATATCTAAACAAATCTACATGTGTTTTGGCCACGGCAACGTCGGCCTGTTCTTATCATGCATCAAAGACAATAAAGAACTCGCATGCTACTGCCATGAAGAAAGATCATGCATGGATTTCTATCAAATCAAAGAAACAATCATATGTGCAAATGAAATTATATAAAAAAACAAGACATTGACAAACGTACTGCATATATAAGTGTATATCAATATATTCATCTTCTGGCTAGTTATCATTTCCTGTACAAACTAACTAGCTAGCATCCGAATTTCATGCTACCTCCAGTATTCGTACATTACACCAGTATATGCATCTCACTGGTAAAGTCAAAAGCAAGTCTTGCTCTTAACTAGATTGCGTCCATGAAAAAGTATAGTAAACACCTATATATATATATACCCAAAAAAGTGCCAATTTAGTGTTGCGTCAAATTCAACAGATACGCTGCATTCATATCTAATAAATTTTGCAGAGACAGAACAAAATCAAATGGTCACTCTAAGGGTAGCTATCTTAGCCAATAGATTATAAAATAATGTTCTTTTTATGTGTTTAGGTGGCCTTCATCCGAACCCCTGCTAAACCATATATAATAAACTAAGCGAAATATGTTTATTAATTCATGTCAAATCTCAAGCGATGACCGCTGATGCTAATTAACTAGCTGCAGTGCTACAGTAAAATAAAATAACCAAACGTTACAAACACGTGAACTTAACCCAAACTAAATAAGCTTTGTCACGTTCGTCATAATTTCCACACATGTCATCTATGCCCGGCATAAGCTCTCCGGGCCAGGTGCCGAGCATCATGAATAAATTAAATGTTGCATGCCATACCATGAGTATGCATGCTAACCTTGATAAAATAAATTAATTGCACATGCCTCGGCCGAGTCGATGATGCAACGTATCTTTTTAGGCCATGGTAAAATAAATACTTTGGCTTAGCCCAAATAAAATATTGCACCATATGCTGAGTACATCCATGAACGGGCATCTAAAAAACATGCTAAATCATGATCTTAAATGATCCAAAAGACTATGTCAAATTTAATCTTCAAAGTAAATTACGTGCATACATACATGATACTATGCATCAAAGAAATGTCCAACAAACAAACAAAGCATTCCCTCCTGGTCGTATATGCATATGGGGCATGGTCAAGATGTCCCATGCTGAGTTAGCTCAATTTAGCGCTATATCATGATATGAACAAATAATAATATATTCACAAATGCTTTGCATAGATTAACTACATGCATATCATGGGTCACTAGAATGCTAAACAAGCTAGCGACCAATCGTACAGGAAGTATACGTTAGCTCCTCAACAAATAAAAATGCCATGTTTAAATAAAATAACATGCATCAAGTTCAAGCCTATGCCAAGCATGCATATTCATCCATCCATCTGAGACTACAAGACTGAAGACTTTTTTTTTGTAGTTTGTAATACGAAGCCATATGATGTAATCTTGTTTTTCATGTACTCATGTTGGAACTCTTAATTAGGGGTGTTCTCTACGGAGATGTAATTAACATAATTTTTATGCAAATATAAGAATTATGGAAGTATGGACTTGCAATACCTGTTCTTTTTCTTTTGTCCCAATTAAATTTAACCAAAACCAAATCTGTCTTTGCTGACGCGGAGGCAGGTCATAGCCGCCCATTTCCCACCATCAGATTCTTGTAGACTTCAGATGACAAATCATTTTGCAATGTGATATGCCTCGATCCAGTTTGAATCTCCTAGGGAAGGACTACATTATGACCATACACAAGTTCATAAGGTGACGTTTTAATCGATCCATGACAGTCCATCCTATATGCCCATAGTGCCTCATTAAGCGTTGAATGCCACTTCCTTGGCTGCTCTTCAATCTTTTTCTTGATCAGCTTAATCATAATCTGATTGGATGCCTCTGCCTGGCCATTAGCTTGAGCATAGTAAGGAGAAGAATTAATCAACTTAATTCTCATACTGGCAGCAAAATCTCCAAACTCTTCCGATGTGAACATTGTCCCTTGATCAGTAGTGATAGTTTGAGGAATCCCAAAATGATACACAATATGCTCCTTGACAAAATCGACCATGTTCTTTGAGGTTACTGTCTTCAAAGAAATTGCCTCAACCCACTTAGTGAAGTAATCCATCGCTACCAATATGAACTTATGTCCTTTACTCGAAGGTTAAAAAATCTGGCCAATTAGATCAATTCCCCAACCTCAAAACAGCCATGGTTTGATTATTGGATTCATAGCCGATGCAGGCAATTTCTGAACACTACCAAAACGTTGGCAATTCTAGCACCCTTTATAATATTCAAAATAATCTTCTAATATTGTTGGCTAGAAATATCCAGTCCTACGAATAATCCGTTTCATCTTATAAGCTGATTGATGAGCTCCACATATTCCTTCATGTACTTCACCCATCAACACTTTAGCTTCTTTTTTATTGAAGCATTTGAGCAACACCTCATCGACTGTTTTGTAATATAGCTGATCATCTAGCAAAATATACTTAATCGATTTATACCTCAACTTCTGGGTAACCTTCTATGATGGATTCTTAAGGTAATCGGCTATTTCAACACTTCAATCATTATTCAAGGTTTGACTACTTAAGATCTCTTGAAACACTCGATAACCTAATGCACTTTGAGCTAGGCGATTAGCCTCTTGATTCTGTGCTCTTGGAATATGTTGAAGAGAAACATGAGAAAACTCCTTGAGTAATCTTTGCCACTCATCATGGTACCTCCTCGGAGTATCTTCTTTACATTCATATAGGTCGATCAACTGATTAATAACTAACTGTGAATCTCCAAATACTTCAATTGCCTCGGCCTTTATTTCATGGAGAAGTCGAAGCCCCTTAAGAATAGCTTCATATTCTGCTTGGTTGTTGGTAATCATTGGTTCAGTTCGAAAAGCATACTCAAAACTTGCCCCCCGAGGTGAAATAATAACAATACCAATGCCACCACCTTGCTTGCATGATGATCCATCAAAGAATAAAGTCCAAGGTACCGGCTCTACATAGCCAATACTTGGCTTATGATACTGGGTGATAAAATCGGCTATTACTTACCCTTTGACTGTTTTGGCTGATTCGTACCTCAAGTCAAATTCCGATAACTCAAGAATCCACTTCCTCATTCTTCCATTTAATATTGGCATTGATAGTATATGCTTGATCACATCAGCCTTGGAAACAACTGTACACTCAGCCGATAACAAATAATCCTGCTACTTAGTGCAAGAGAAATATAAGCACAAGCATAACTTTTCGATGGGACAATATCTTGTTTCTGAGTCCAAAAGCCTTCTACTTAGATAGAAAACAACTCTTTCTTTGCCTTCAAACTCTTGCATCAAGGCCGATCCAATTGTTTGGTCATTGGCCAATACGTACAACTTAAAAGCTTACCTTGCTGAGGAGGGATCAACACATGTGGACATTTCATATATTCTTTTGTCTCCTCAAATGCCTTTTGTTGTACGTCACCCCACTTAAATTCTTGATCATTTTTCAACTTCAACAAGAGAGAGAACGACAGAACTCTTTCCGACAAATTTGAAATAAACCACCTGATAAAATTAATCTTACCAAGCAAAGATTGTAACTCTAGTTTAGTAGTCGGGGGCACTGCCTCATCAATTGCTTTCATACTTTTTTGACCAATTTTGATTCCTCTCTCATGGACCATGAAACCCAAAAATTGTCCAGTTGATACTCCAAAGGCACACATATTGGGATTCATCTTTAGACCATGTTTTCTCGTGCACTCTAGAGTCTCCCGCAAATCAGCTATGTGTTCCTTGTATCCCTTAGATTTCACCATCACATTGTCAATGTAGATTTCAACAATCCTACCGACCAACTTATGAAAAATATAATTCATTGACCTCTGATAAGTTGCACCGGCATTCTTCAAGCCAAAGGTCATCACAACCCATTCAAATAAACCGATTGCGCTATGGCATCTGAAAGCTATTTTTGCTATGTGTTCCTTAGCCATAAAAATTTGGTTATATCCTACATTGCCGTCCATGAAACTAATAACCTTGTGCCTAACTGCTGCATCTACCAACATATCGGCTACCAGCATCGAATAACCATCCATGGGTGTAGCCTTGTTCAGATCTCTAAAATCGATGCAAACTCTTAGTTTCCCATTCTTCTTATACACAGGAACAACATTCGATATCCACTCTGCATATTGGCATGGTCAGATAAATTTTGCTTCTAGTAATCTTTTAGTCTCCTTTTTATATCATCAAGAACGTTTGGGTTGAACCTCCTCAGAGCTTATTTAAATTGCCGATATTCGGGTTTGATTGGCAACTGATGTTCAACAATCGATCGGTCTAGACCAGGCATCTCATAGTATTCCCAAGCAAAATAATCTTTAAATTCCTTTAATAGATCTACTAACACTTGCTTATACTCCGGATCCAACTTGGCACTTATATATGTCGGCCTAGGCCTATCTCTAGAACCAATATCTATCTCTTCTAATTCATCAGCCGACGTAAAGCCTTGTCCTAGTTTACCATCTGTACCATCTATTGGATTATCCATTAAAACAAATTCTCAAAGCCGACTGCTTGGATCGGCTATTGGCTTTCATCACTGATCTTAATGAAGCCTCCTTCCCATAATTTACTAGAAAAACACTCAAAGTCCTCCAGCTCCCAATACACTAGATCGGCTGTTACGATACTTACATAATCATCAGCATGAACCAGCTCAACATCATCACCATGCCACTGAATCAAACATTGATGCATGGTTGATGGCACATAACAATTAGCATGAATCCAGTCATGACCAAGGAGTAGACTATATGAACCTTTTCCATCAATGATGAAGAATGTGGTGAGCAAAGTCTTACTTCTGATTGTCAATTCGACGTTCATTGCCCCCTGGTCTTAGATGCATTACCTCCAAAATCCTTAAGCATCATATCAGTTTCAATCAAATCTCTTGGTCCCTTGCCAAGTTTACGAAAAGTGGTGTAAGGCATAAGATTGATAGAAGCACCTTCATCCACCAACATCTTGCTCATCGGCTTCCCATCAACAAAACCTTTTACATATAAAGCCTTTAAGTGCTGATGCTTGATTAGCTTATCAAATATAGCCTGTTCTATCACCATTAACTTGGAAATTATCTCCTCATACTCCAATTCATCAAAATCTAAATAAACTTCTTGATCTGCTGGAGCCCTGAATTCTGATGGCAACAGAAAAGCCATTTGAATATTAGCCGATAGTTGGCCCTACCGGCTGTTTGTTTAGCACACCACACTTGAGGTCTACTAGAAACCTAAACCTATTCCAACTCTATGTTCCTTAGGTGTTGCACCCTCCTTTTTGGCTTCTTGTCAAACCTCCTGGACACCATTGCCCTTCCTGCCAAACATATTCTTCTTTACTATCTTTTTCTTCATAATCAGCCTAGTTTTGATCAACAACTCGCTTTTCTAGCCGATCATGAACACTTTTATTTTTTAAGTGCTGATCTATATTATGATGGTACTCATCTCGAGCATGGATAGACCGGTGATTAGCTTGAGATTGCCTAAACTCCTAATATTGTTCGCTGTATTCCGGACAGTTATTTCTAGTAGGCAAGTTCAAACCTTCATTCCAACAATGTCTAAAGATAGGACAACTCCAATGTGATTCAGCTTGCTTTCTTTCATACCTCTCTTTCTCTTGTTGATGCTGGTATTCTTGCTCTTCTAACCAACGCTGATAATCATTTTCCTTCTATCGTTGCCATTTATTCAACAAAATTCGAGATGTAACACACGGCCTTGTCGCCTCATCCCTTGACATCTCTCCCTGGTCATATTGGCTCTTTTGTTGGTCACAATGCCTTCTAATCTCTCTATATTCATCAGCCGATATTTGCATCCTAGGATCGACTGTTCTAGTTTCTCTTGATCTAGATGATGTTAGGACTTTAGTCTTCCCTTTGAGCAACATAGCATCAACCATGTTCTGATCCCTTGGGAAAGGATTGTCATCAACTTTCATCTTTCAAGGTGTATCAAATTTGAGCCTTCCTTGCTGAATAGCCCTCTGTATATGTTGCCGAAAAACTCTGCACTCATTAGTGGAATGAGAAGTAGCATTATGAAATTTGCAGAACTTCATATTCTTCAACTGATCAGGAGGCAACATAACATGATTGTCGGGCAACTTGATCTATCCCTTCTCAAGCAAGAAATCAAAGAGCTTGTCCGATTTTGTGACGTCGAAATCATAGCTCTCTTTGACTCCTCTTCCCCCAAGGATTTGGCACCATCACTATCTTCTTACCCCAATTGCATTTAGTCATGGCAACCTCTTCTTCTTCATTATCCTCATAGCCGTCATCAACTGAATATGGATTATAGGTTTCGGCAATTGCAGTACTCTTCTGGAATCGGGTATCTCTACGCATATTCTGGAATTGGCTATTGAATGCTGCCACTCGTTGAGCCAACTAACCCAAGTTGTTAATTTCTTGTCCCAGCAGCTTCTCCCTCCATGTTGGCAACATTTCTTGAATGGCCAATGCAGCTAGCTGATCAATAGTTAAGTTCAATGAGAAGCACAAATTTCTAGTCTCTCGGAACCTCTAAAGAAACTCGACGCCCGATTAATTAGTTCTCTGCCTTATAGCCATCAAATTGGTAATTCTCTTTTCTCCTACCTCGGTATAAAAACATGTATGAAACTGCTTCTATAGGTCAGCCTAATTGGCAATGGAGTTAACTAACAGCGATGAAAACCAAGTGAAGGCTGGCCCTGACAGAGACAAGGAGAAGAAACGAACTCAATGGGCCTCTTCAATGGATGCTTCACCCAACTATGTAACATACTGACTGACATGTTCTATTGTGCTTATGCTATCTTGGCCAGTGAACTTAGCAAACTCCGAGAGCCTATAATTTGTAGGAAAAGCGACCAAATCATACCACTCTAGATATGGGCGTTTATACGAGATGGTCTGCCCTTTTGGCTTCAAACCAAACTAATTCTTCATCATCTCGGTCACTCTAAGCAACAATTCATTAGCATTTGAATTTGAATTTATCTGCAATTGCTGACCTATCTGTAGATTAAAATTTTGGGTACCTTGATACCCCGGATTTGGAATCGTGTGAAGCGTGTTGTAATCTGTGCCATAATGATATCCTTGTGGAATTTCTATCTACTGGGTCCTTTGTTGGTTTGCTACTTGAAGTCTCTGGTTGTAGATGTTAGGATCTATATCTCTACAAATCCTTTGAACTGATGGCACTATTTTTTGAGCTGATGATGGTATTTGGCCTGATGTGCCAAAATTAACCATTTGGTTCTAACATTGCCCCATCGGCTGTTGTAGATGTTGCACTAACGATCCAAGAATATACTGTATTTGATTAGCAGTAGCACCTTGAACTTGCTCAGATGAACTCTGAACTGCCTGGACATCATCATTACTAGCTAATGCTGCTTCTTGATGGCTAGTACCGGCTTGATTAATACTCTGAGTCGATGGATGTGGAATATTATAGTAAACCAGCCCAACCTGATCAATCAAATATCCATGAAACACCTCTTTCATGTTGCAGAATGTGTTTAGGAAAACTATATTATGGTTCAATATGGCATCATGAACAGATTTGTTTACAACTTCTATAAAGAAATGCATGTCTTCAGCTTCATCTACATCTGCCTGCCCATGCAGCAGAACTCTTGGTAGTGGATATTTCTAAACAACTTTATTGTCATGTGTCTTATGTAGGACAACAAATATTTGTTCTGAAATTCTTCTATAGCTTTACTGATGACATCTTTATATTCATCAGGTAAGTCTTCATAAGGCACCATAAGGATGTCACTGTTGTTGTAAGTCGCCATGATGATTGTGGGGTCCCAACAGGCATGCCATAATGTGTGTCGACGCAAAAATGTGTCGATGCACCAAGGCACACAGCAAGCCAGAAGGATCTACTTGATGGAGCAAGGCTGGAGATCCGCTTGGCTTCAACGCAGGAATAGTCAACCCTGCGAATTCCTCCCGAGGGCGTGCCATTCAATTTTACCTACAATTCACAAGGAGAGAAAGTTTATCAGTAATTTAAGGTGTAACATACCGGTCTTTGCCCAGACAGTTCCAAGTATGCCGCTTTCGGGAGCAGCCAGTGTTAGCCCACTAGATCTTCAGCATGGAGATGTCTGACCACTCACTAATGTTGCTAAGCATGTACTAGTGATGCCGACCTTGAACTATTGTTATCCTCCCTCTGGTCATAGTGTGTGGTCGAACAACGTTAGTCATGGTCGACAGCACTGGTGAGTGGTCGGCAACATCGATGATCCAGTGGGCCAATAGCTAGACGGGAAAAACACAGATGTAAGTAAAATCATCAGCTAGACAAAATATAACTAGTATGAAGCATTGAGCCGATGACTATGACGAGAACAGATATAACATGCAAACAAATCGACTGTCTAATACGAACAGTTCTACAAACGCTCTAAATCTAATCCGCTATCATCAACAGTGAGGTTTGACCGGATCAATGTAGCTAGATGATAACAACAAACTAAAGCCAAAGAATTCACAAAACCATCCATACCCTGACAGGTTTCTGAAAGACATGCTATATCTGTGAAGGCGCAGACGAATTGGCTAAAAGAGCCGATACCGGTAGAAAAAGGGTTACAGCATGTGAACAATCGACTATTCAATATGAGCAGACCTATCAAACCCTCAAACCTAACCTATCATCTTTAATAGTGGGGTTCAACCAGATTGATGCCATCCATAATAAAGATAATAGATTAAATCTTTAAAGAAAATGGACCTACTCATATTTGACAGGATCATGAAGACATACTATGAGCATTAAACTATGGGTGATCAGCTATTTAGATGATGCAGGCATAGCAAACAGCTAAGGTCATGCCTGATCAGAAACAAATCTACCAACTAGCATCCTCCAATCTAAAGTGCCATCAGTGGGGATCGATCGGATCGTTGCAGCCATAATAGCGAACTATCAACCAAATTTAACTAGCCAGCAAACCTCTTCAAGATCATACGTGCCTTAACCGTGTACTATGCACGATCAAGATCGAGGTAGAATAGCCAATAAAACATAACCCATCGCTCAAAATAAGGAATATCATATTGTCACAAGGCAAACGACAGACTAAAAGGATATGAGGCCGATCTAGTTCAATCTTGATCGGGCAGGCTGATGTTGCTAAAAAAACTATTAACGGTAAGAACATCAGCAAGATTGGTAACTTAATGAATCTACCCAAAGGACGTCACCCTTTGGTAGAGCTAATAATTTGACCTTAATCTAATTCGAGAAGTGGAGGCCAAACTTAACCGATGCAGCCGTACTTGAACTAGATAAAGATCGATAACTAGCTTATACTAGAGCTCGCTATGGAGGTCGAACTTAGCTGATGTAGCCTTACAAACCAAAGTATAAGCCATGATGGTACTTATAGACAAGCCAGAGGTCGGCTGGACCGATGTAGCCCTGCTTGTTGAAGAACTCGCCGAGATCTACACTACTCCTACTCCTAAGGGTTGGCACGGAGCCAAAAAAACTAATTTATATTGATTGATTGATTGATCTCTTTTACAATAGCCAGGGTCCTATATTTATACCCAAAGCCTAAGCATGAATCCTACTTAAGTACGACTCATTGCAATCTTTGGTATAAAAGAAAACATTCCTAGCTTAAGATAACTTGGACCCTAATCTTTCCCCTTTTGTAGAGTCCAACATGTATTTCCCGACGCCAACCGTAGCTCATTGTTGTTGTCTGCTGACGTCATTCAAAGAGAGCCGATTCCAGTGCCGCATCTAAACTAGCTGATATCGACCCTTATGCAATCAATTCATACATAATCTTGGAAGCTTTGAGTTCCCATGTACTTCTTCCCAAATTTTGGTGTAAACACCTTGCTACCTCCATCTAATAACCTCCAGGGTTGATTACTAGGCTACATGGTGCTGGCTCTATCAGAAGGTCCATAGTATCTAGATCTAGAGTTGCCTCAAGTTCATTGAAGTAGTCTCTTTTGACTATATCCGAGGCTGAGGCACATCTGCTCTTCTGACCACCTACAGGGCTAGGGGTGTTGGAAGGTGACCTCAAATGCACTCCTTGGTCACGTAGCATGGCCATGATATCATTTGTGACCTTCTTGGTAATTTCTTCTGTCACTTAGCTTTTAACCTCTTCTTTGATGGCTTCCACATCCACATCACTTGTTGATTGCTTCCTCTTTCTGTACATGCCAATGCAATCTGGCCAGTGCTTCCAACCATCATAACTAGACACACCACGCACACAGCCTATCTATTCTGGGCTGCCCAAGACCTCTTTGAGCACATCCTTTTCCCTAACCAAAGTGAGCCCTGAAGATCCAAGGGCTCCTTGCTTCTCTAAAATTAGCTTAGATACACTTTCGGTCGAATCTTTCAACCAATGAATCTCAGCACTTCCTTCTAACCAAACCAAAGTACTATGTGCACATAGAAAATTCCTTGGGCGGACACCTACAAACTAGTCCCAAGGATTACTAATGACTTGGGTGGCTAACTCCCTGTCCTCCTGATCCCACATTGCAGCTTTCCCTTCATACCCTCGTGTCCCCAGGTAGTGGTCATGGTTGTTCCTCTCCCAAAGCTTCTTGTACTTCTCACTTGCTGCCTTTGCTTCTTCCCTGTCCTTCAGTTTCACAAATGCTACCCAATCTTCTTTCGGAATGTATGTGTGCTTCACCGTGGCATCCAACCCTTTGTTGATGAAATTGCGTGTAAGGTCGCTTTTGTGGGTTCTCCAACTCTTGGCTACCATCTGCATTATCTTCTTATATGTTGTAGCCTTCAATTCTTCTAGAAACTACAACCAAGGCTAGACACACTCATCAAATATAGTGATCTTGTCTTGTTCACTTAGTGAAATGAATGAAGGCAGGACCAAGAAGATCCTTTGTCTAGCAATCAGACCAACCAGCCTCCTCATTCTTATCTGGGCCCTCTTCTCTATGGGAAACCCAGTCGGAGTGAGCCCCATGATGGTTAGCTTGTCATCTGGCCACCGAGTGACTGTCCTCTTTCTTGTTGAGGGTTTACGAGGAGGTTTAGATTGTTGTGCCTCTGCATTAGCATCTCTCTCTTCATCCTCTGCAGTACCATCTCCCTCTTGGTCCCTTACATCCGCATCTCTCTCTTCCTCCTCTTCGTTAGCATATCTATTGTGTCCCTCCTCTCCACTGTTAGTTGGTTCTTTGTCTTCTCCTACTAATGATGTCGTAGATGCGTTATCAGACGCCTACCAAACAAAGGTGAGCAAGGTTGTTAGTGAACATGATAGAGCACTGACATCTAATAGTAACTAGTGTTAGTATATCACAAAGCTATATCTTACCATTCTGATAGGGACTATAACAACAGTCAATAGCAAGCAGTGCAGACACCTTTCACAGCACTGCAGAGCCATGTTTGACACATATGCAGTGAAAACAACAGCAATAATGTCATGAGATGATGTACAATTCAGAATAGAAAATTTAGAGTAGACTAAAATACATCTACAAGTTTAGACTATAGAACATCTCAATCCACTCAACTAGATCTTAAACAACCAAATCAATAGTTTAGGAAGCAACAGAAAATACTACATTATATAGTACTAACTAAAATTCTCAGCTAAGTATGACCCATAAGAGTTTATACTGATCAACAAGCATAAGTAGAGTATGAGAAAGTGTTCAGTAATATAGCAAAGCTAATAGTCTAGATCAATATTTACAAACCATTGTACAACATGTACATGATAAAACTAAAATTAATGTACAAGTTCAGGCTCTAGAAACAAATGCTATTAGTGTAGTATTTCATTCATGTCATAGGCACAAGAACATCTTAATCCACTCAACCAGAACAAAACTACCAAGTTCCATCATACAAGCATAATCAGACATTCTAATTTTCAAAAATCCATCTACTGCTTCTTATCTATCTACTATACCTGACAATTATCCATCAAAAATACCTCAACTAGAGACAAATAGAGGCTCGAGAATAGCCTTTCCTACTACAAATCCTTGGCTATTGCAAAATCACTAAGCTGCAACATCTAACTAAAGAAAATCCATGTTAGAACTCACCACATGGGGTCGAAGGAGGAGGCTAGCACTATCGGAGGGGACGAAGGGGTTGCTAGAAGCGAAAGATGTCATTGCCCTACGACATCTACTTCGATCATAGTGCCTCTGGAATGGCCACCGCCATGCCCAATCGCTTTGGAGATGGTGCATCGTGCCCTGCTGGATGGAGTTAGAGATAATGGCGGAGGACAGCCTTGGAGACGGTGGCTGTCGGACCTCGGCGATGGACATCGGAGATGAAGGCAGGTGGATGCTAGCGTGTAGATGCGGACCTCGGGCATATGTGGCAACGGTGAAATGCTCGAATGCGGGGAGCGGACGGGGGTGAAGACGACGGAGGCACGCGGATGCGGTGATGGCAGCGGGGAGCGGACAGTGGAACCCTAGAATGCGGGAAGTTGGATGTGAATGGACTTGGGGAATGTGGAAAGGCCAAGAAATTCAGAAAAAGGGCGGGCAAAAGAAAATTTCTTACTACAGATGCATGTGGCCAAGACACATCTGTAGCAATAAAAAAAGCAGGTCAAAAAATTGTGTCCCACCTAGGGATAGAACTTGAGACCTGCAGGCCCCGAAGCAAGTGTCTCGAACATAAAGTGGTTTGAATAATTTAAATAGGGTACACGATAATTTTCATTGGTTCAAAGATTGATGAACAACTATGATTTTTCCTTTTAATCTCTGGCTAAAACTTGTAACTAGTCTTTCTCCCTCATACTAACTTCAAATTTGATGATTTTTTCCCAATTTTTTGTAAAATCATGCTCTACCCATTTATTGTGTTGTTACAGCTATTATTTTTATCATTTTTTCATGTGACTATGTTTTATCAATTCAAAATTTGAATTTTATGAAATGGCAACTTCAAACAATATTTTAAAAATAGTAAATGGTTTCAGCTGAAAAAGTTATCAACAACAAAGTTGTAGAATTGATCAAGATCTACAACTTTTATTTTGGTCATTTCTACATCCGAGAAAGTGGTAGTAACATTATTCACAAAATCTATATATCTCTCTTATAGTTTATGAAACCATATGTGAGATATGTAAAATTTATGAACAACATTACTATCGCTTTCTCAGATGAAGAAATGACCAAAACAAAAGTTGTACATCTTGATGAGTCATACAACTTTCATGTTCATGACTTTTTCATATGAATTCATTTGGTGTTTCAAAATGTTGTTTGGATTTGAATTTTTTTATATTCAAAATTTGAATGGTTCAAACAGAGTCACATGAAAAGATTTCCAAAATAAAAGTTGTAGATCTTGTTGAGATCTACAACTTTTATGTTCATGACTTTTTCATCTGACATCATTTGGTGTTTGAAAATCTTGTTTGAACTTCCCATTTTTTTAAATTCAAATGTTGAATTGTACAAACAAAGTCACATGAAAAGTTTTTCAAAATAAAAGTTGTAGATCTTGATGAGTTCTATAACTTTTATGTTTACAACATTTCCATTTTAGATCATTTACTGCACTAAAATTGTATTCAAAGATTTTAAATTGAAATTATCAATTTAACTACTACAGACACATGTTGGGAACACGCATCAGCAGTAATTAATTACTACAGACGCGTGTAGTAAAGGCGCGTCAGGAGTAGTTGTTACTTCCGACATGTGTAGTCAAGGCGCGTCTGTACTACTGTGTCCCTTCAGATTTAGATCTAAACTAGCGTGACCCTTCCATATGAATAAAATAATTGCTACCACCATGTCCCTTCACATTCACATTGCCTTGCTCACTTCGCCACCCTCACACTCCACATGCTGCGCCTCCGTTCGCCTTCCTTGCCACCGCCACCCTTCAACCCTCTCGCTTCATCTCTGCCACCACAGCCTCCGCCCTTGGAGATGACAAAGCCCACGAGGCGCCACAAACGAAGGGACCTAGGGACTAGGCATTTCGCCTATTCCTCTGCGGCCGCGCCCTCGTCGTCAGTGTCGTCCTGGTGGTGGACATGAAGGTGGAGGTGGAGGATGTCCTGGTGTGCCCACCAGGGTTCAAGAAGTAGAAGGTTGTGCCTACCTCATCAGTGATGGTGAAGAAGAAGGGCACGCACTCTTGCTCGTCGGTGGTGAGGCCGGTGGCGACGAAGCTGGAGGAGGCGAGGAGGAGGAGGGAGGACAAGGAGCCAGCGTTGATCATGCTAGAGGTGGACATGTTATTAGATAGCGAACCGGTAGTGGGGAAGTGCAGGCACTGCTTCGACGCCAATGGGTAAACATGCCTTCGTTGGATGCGCACCGGCTTCAAGTGCGGCTCCAAGCCCGGCGAGGTAAGCTCCAACCACGGCCTGCTTCGTTGGGGTTTCATGATCAGTGCTTGGCATGATATGCTATGCTTGTCGCTGCCTAGGCTGCTATGCTTGTGAACTCTATTGTTTTTGCTCTGCTGCTTATAAATATATTTTGTTATATAAATTATAGTTTCAGTAATTGTGATCTAGCTTATTTTGGGTTTTAGTGTTATTTAAATTCTGTGCTATTGAAGTGTGATGGGAAGACAAGCACTTATGTGAACTACCTGATGTTGTGATGAGAAAGTTAGTATTTAGAGTTATATGAAAGTTAGTATTTGGCATGATATGTTTGCTGCATTTTTGTGATGAGGAGATTACCTAATGCTGTGATGAGAAGACTATCTGATGTTGTGATGAGAAGACTAGCTTATTTAGAGTTATCTGAAAGTTAGTATTTGGCATTATATGTTTCCTGCATTTTCTATTTCAGCATTGTAATTTCAGTTAACTGAATGTTTTAGTTAACTGAATGTTAGTTTAGGATTTAGTATTCTTATTCTTGATGTTAGTTAGTTGTAATTTAGTGTAAGTTAGTGTTTGGCATATGTTTAGGCTTCGGTTACCTTAGTTCATAAAATAGCATTGTCAAGAATTTACTGGCTTCAGTTTTAGATTCATCATTGTCAAGAATTTAACTAAACTATTTTTGTGCATATTTGTAGGCTCCTAATTTTAGGCTCCCTCCAGGTACCATGCATGAGGCCCTACTGACAGTGGTTATGAAACCACTACAAGAAAAGCTTTTGACTCTTCACTGGATTCTTGACGACGTCAAGGAGTTGTTGAACAATCAAGCTGTGGAAATACAAGAGTTGAAGAAGATACATGCTGAGAAGGAGAAGGGACCTACTAAGGAGATGGTGGACACTAGTGACTTAGAAGTTGGAGGGCCTAACTAAGGAGGTGGACGACGTCCTGGCTAAGAAGCCAAAGTGATCATGCCATTGAAACAATGATGACCTTACGTTACCTTAATTAATATATGTATGTGGTGATATGTTGTATGGACACCGGCTTATCTATGTGTGGTGATATGCTATATGGACACCTTAAGTTAATTAGCTATCTATGTCCTAGATGCTCATGTATGGACACCTACATGTTAATGAGCTATATATATGTGTGTTGCTCATAAGTGTGTGCTGCTCCTGTGATATGAATGGATGATTATGTGTACTGATATGACACATCAAATTCTAGCAGCTTATATAACCTATGCATGTCATGAGACAAATGAAATGAAGTAGTCTTGATAAGCAAATTTCAGCATACATCCACAAGGTACCATACACATTACAAGGAGTTGTGGGCTTAACATCCTAGACTAGATGGCATGAACTTATCTAGTACAATTTACATCTCATTCTACAATTTACATCCTTGATGACATGAACTTCTCTCATTAGCCAGAATCCCTTCCTCAAAGTTCCTAAAAGTAACATCATGTTGTAAGTAAGAGCGACGACAAATATTGTGGGGGTACGGCCTCGGTATCCTCAAGACAAGACATGGGTCGCACCATCAGAGGTGGCCCGGCCCACAAGATCAAGGCATGCACGGTGCTGCTTGGCATGCACCGTAAGCTATTGTATAGTACCAAATAGGCTACTTTACTTGTAACCCTGTCCCTCCAGACTATATAAGGAGAGGCAGGGGTCCCCTAGCGGACACGATCCATCTAGATCTATCCATACATCTCAATGCAATACACCAAAGACACAGGACGTAGGGTATTACGTCGATCAGATGACCCGAACCTATCTAAATCACTATCTCTATGCCTTGTGTCACCATCCGGTTCCTGATTACGCGCACCCCCACTGACAAATCTACCATCGTGGGATACCCCTTGGTGGACTGCCGATGATATTCTATCGACGAATATATATATTGTTAACTATAAAATGAGATTGCACATTGTTCAAAAACTCACATGAGCATCTTTTTTTTTGCGTACTTGCTATTTTCGATGTCTTTTTGCCACGGGGGCAACCTCTTTATGGCCATCTCTTAGGTATGGAGTTAGCTCACTTGCCAAAATCACAGGGAGGATGGAAGTATCCAAAGGAGACACTTCATTGGATTGATTGAACTCTTCCTCATCCACTAGATTTTCAAGTCCGACAACCCACTTTTTCCTAGGGAGAACCACTTGTTGTTTCTTCTTTCTAGTGTCGCGCACAAAGAAGACTTGGAAAACCTAACTTGCGACTACAAATGGCTTGTCCCTGTACCCAACTTGGTTGAGGTCAACCGTAGTGAAGCCATACCTGTCTTTCATGACACCCTGACTTCCCTGAACCCATCGACACCGAAAAATGGGCACCTTGAAGCCTGCATACAAGAGTTCCCATATCTCTTCAATCTAACCATAGTATGTTGTCTTCTGCATCTTGCTATCAAATGCATCTACACGAACAGCACTGTTCTGGTACACGCTCTTCTTGTCTTGATCAATGGTGTAAAAAGTATATCCATTTATGTCATACCCTTGATAGGTAGTGACTATGAAGAAAGGCCCCTTTTCTAGCTTTTGAAGACTTTTGTCTATGCAAGAGGTTGAACTAGCATGTCGATGTCTGAACCAGATATTGAACCCACTCATATGTGCCCTCGCTAACCAAGCTTTGCCTGGTGTGAGTTTTGTTGCCTCAACATCTCCATATGCTCTTCGATGTATGGTTCCCCCTCTATTGTGTGCTACAACACTAGAAAGTGGGCTCGTTCATAGGCATCTCTCTCTAGAGTAATGTGCTTCACCCCAACACACCCTCTGCCCGCTAGCCTTTCCTCATGGTGAGACTTAGAGATGCCAATTGGATTTGTGGGGTCCATGTAATCGAGGCACCAATCGACCACCTCCTCAGTAGAATACCACTATGCCATGCTTCCTTTAGGATGGACCCGACTCTTGGCAAACCTATTCAGAGTGCTCATAAATCTCTCATACGGATACATGTGGTGGAGGAACATCGGTCCATGATACATAATCTCTTTAACCAAATGTACAATGAGATGGATGGATATGTCAAAGAAAGTCAGTGGGAAGTAAGCCTCAAGGAGAGACATCACCTCAATCATGTTCTTTTCAAGATCTTCCAGTGATTCTTCATCAATGACCTTCTAAGAGATTGCATTAAAGAAGGAGTAGAGGCTCATGATTACCATTTGGGGTTGTTTTGGCAATATGTTCCAGATACCAACTGCAAGCATCGTTGTGAGCATGACATCACAATCATGAGCCTTCATGGGAAGCATCTTGTTTTCTCTTGCAGGCACAAGTTTTCATATGTTGGCTACGTATCCAGAGGGAAGTTTGACACTATGAAAGAAGTCGCTCAATTCATGCTTCTCTTCTCAGGTTAGGTTTTTGGCCGATAGAGGTGGCTGGGCACTAGTACCATTAGGACAGAGCTCAGGACTTATGTCCAATTCCTCTAGGTTAGCTCTTGCTTTTGCATGGTCCTTGATTTTTCATTTGTCATTCATGAGTGTCCCAAGCAAACACCCATAGACATTCTTTTTCACATGCATGAGATCGATGCTGTTGCGGACCATTGTCTTTCCAGTAAGACAGTTACCATAGGATTGACATTTTCTTCCACCTCTTCTTATCGGCACTCTTTGCTTTTGCACTATGCTTTCGCTTTCCAAGGATAGTGCTCTTCGGGTCAACTTTAGGCATGGTATCCTCTACCACCTGGTCATATACCTGTTGCCCATTGAAATACCTTGGTGTAGATCCTGTCTCCCTAGTGCCATCAAACTGAACCTTCATCTCCTGGTATGGATGAGACTTAGGAAGGAAACGTCGGTGCCTTACATAGACCCTCTTCTTTGAGTTATTCAGCCAAACATTCTTTGTGTCATCTAAGCAATGAAAGCAGTCTTTTTCTTCTTTGCTCTACCTAGACATGCTATGATGTCCTAGAATATCAGTGATAGTGTGAAGAGCATGGCACGCAGGTTGAAATGTTCTTTCTTGAACCCTTCATACACCCTGATACCCTCTTCTTTCTAGAGTTCCTTGAAATCATCAATAAGCGGCCTCAGATACACGTCAATGTTAACACCTAGTTGACACAGACCAGATATCATAACTGACATCATCATATACCTCCTCTTGTTACACAGCCATGGAGGAAGGTTGTAGATAGTTAACAACATAGGCCAGACACTATGTGAGATACTCATGTTACCAAATGCACTACTGGAGATGGCTTCTTTGCCGAGTGTCCCAGACTTTGCCAAAGTGCTTTTTATCGGCCGCTCGGCAAAGAGGCTATTTGTCGAGTGCTAGAGAGAAAGCACTCGGCAAACAACTAGCACTCGGCAAAGAGGTAGTTTGCCGAGTGCCGAGAACTCAGCAAACAATAACACTCGACAAAGACCAGGTTTGCCGAGTAACGGGCACTCGACAAACCAGAACACTCGGCAAAGGGCCACCGCCATTAATGGCCAGCAGCCGCCGTTAACGGCCGACAGCCGCCGTTAACCCTTTGCCGAGTGTCTTCTCCTGACACTCGGCAAAGCGGTGATTTGCCGAGTGTCATTTTTTGACACTCGGCAAACCATATTTTTTTCACTTTTGACCTCCAAACTTTTTCTGCAGCCCTCATACAATACCGGGTACTCCATGTTCCAATGTGGCACATTTCTTGGACTTTTTCTATATTTCTTTAATTTATTTCATTTAATTGAATTTTCTTGGATAATTCAAATTATAACTGCTAGTCATTCAAATAATGAAAAAATGAATGGAAAAATAATATTCATGTTATTTAGTATAATGTGAGGCCATATCCAGGAACAGACCACCAATTTCGAACATCTTGTTCATGAAACATAACCACGAACTTGCAGTCGAGTTGTTTTTAAATTCTATAAAAAGCAAACAAAGACCAAAAATCTTGAAACTTGTTGAGATGTCATGATATCATATGTGGAGGCTATGATAAAAAAATTGAGAAGGTTTTGCGCAAGTTGTCACGTACGATGCTTGCAAACCGAAGAATCTCCAAAGAATTTTCATGATTTCGTGAAGAGGCCAACGAGGTGGTAAGCATCATACATGACAAACTTGCGCGAAACCTCCTCAATTTTTTATCATAGCCTCCACATATGATATCATGACATCTCAACAAGTTTCAAGATTTTCGGTCTTCGTCTGCTTTTTATAGAATTTAAAAACAACTCGACCACAAGTTCATGGTCATGTTTCATGAACAAGATGTTCGAAATTGGTGGTCTGTTCCTGGATACGGCTCACATTATACTAAATAACATGAATATCATTTTTCCATTCATTTTTTTCATTATTCGAATGATTAGTAGTTATAATTTAAATTATCCAAGAAAATTCAATTAAATGAAATAAATTAAAGAAATAAAGAAAAAGTCTGAGAAATGTGCCACATTGGAACATGGATACCAGGTATTGTATGAGGACTGCAGAAAAAGTTTGGAGGTCAAAAGTGAAAAAATATGGTTTGCCGAGTGTTAAAAAATGACACTCGGCAAATCACCGCTTTGCCGAGTGTCAGGAGAAGACACTCGGCAAAGGGATTTTTTTTAAAAAAACTCTTTGTCGAGTGCCAGGCCGCGTGGCACTCGGTAAAGAATTAAAAAAAATAAAAAAAATACTTTGCCAAGTGAAGGGGGGATTTAACCCTGCCGGCCCAGCCGGCCCATACACACCGCGCACACGCACACACGCACGTAGGCACGCCCGCGCCAGCATTGCCACAACCGCCACCCACGCCAACGCTGTCGCTGCCCCCGCCCACATGAGCCTGTGCCAGCGCCACCGCTGCCCCCGCCCGCGCCCGCGCCGTGCCGTCAAAAGAGGAGGAGAAAGAGAGGAGGAGGAGAGGAGGAGAGGAGGAAGAAGGAGGAAGAAGGAGGAAGAGGAGGAGGAGGAAGAAGGAGGAAGGAGGAAGGAGGAAGAAGAAGGAGGAGGGGGCGCCCTGGCTGCCGTTGCCACGTCCCCGGCGCTTCCCTAATCGTCGCCTTGTCCACCGGCGCCCTGGCCCCTTCACCACCGCCACCCGACGACGCCCACTAGGTATGCCCTACCATCGTCATCGTCGTCATAGTATTACTAGTAGTTGCGGAAGTAGTAGTGGTAGAGTAGTAGTGGTGGTAGTCGTAGGAGTCATAGTAGTGGTTGTGACATTGTTATATATATATGGTTGGATATAATCTTGTGCATGTCGGCCATCGTGTTGTTCATATATATGTGCATGTCAGCCATCATGTCGTTGGTTTTCTTGCAGGTTTTAGAAACCTCACCGTCCAGGGGAGGTGCTGCCAAAATTTTGTATTGACAGTTTTATGTTTCTTTTTTTGCAGAGAAGAGCCCGTCGGAGTGGAGCCGGTGTACCTCGGTGACCCCGATCGCCATCCTCGCCGCTGCGGGTCCGCCTGCATCGTGTTGCCTCGCCACTGCACTGACCCGCCATGGCCCCAGTAGCCTGACTCCACCGCCACCCTAGGTATAACCCCTCTTTCCATATCATGGTCGTAGATCACGTAACCCAGTTAGGCGTCTCCCATTCGAAAGAGATACGATTGGAAATATACAGATATTTCCATATCTAAAACTGTATATGTTTTGAATTGTTCACGTTTTTTGGACAGCCCACGGATGTGTAGGTGGGGTTAGTTTCCATGGTCTGCTCTGATCTGAGACAAAGTTTCGGCATCATCTCCCTGTTGTTCTCCGAATACACACTCTCCCTGGCAGGACATGTATTTGGAGAACAGCGGGGAGGTGCTGCTAAAATTCTATCTTGGATAGGAGTAGAGCATGGAAACTAACCTCATCTACGAATCTGTGGGTGGGATTAGGACCTATCCTCACCTATTAGATAGTAGGAACGTCGTGTAGATGTAATTGATGTTTATATTACTCACCGCTATATATGTTAGAGGATGGAGGACCATGAGTGGATGTACACGGGCCGCGCAAGTTAGGGTCAGGTCACCAATGAATGGGTCGACAAGACTGATGCTTTCTTGGAATGGGCATTTGGCGTGGCTGCTAAAGGAGCGAGTAAAATTTGTTGTCCCTACAGCAAATGTGCAAATAGGAAAAGACAAACTAAGAAGGTCATGGGGGAACATCTTTGGAAGAATGGATTTACGGCAGACTATACTCAATGGGTCTACCATGGTGAAGCCGGTCGTATGAGAGAGGTGGTGGTGAGACCACACGTCGAGGATTATGATGCTAATGCTGGGTTAGCAGACATGTTAAATGACTATCATGAGGCATAGTTCGCTGAAGGACGTACAGAGGAGGCAAAGGTTTCTCAACTGGATGCCATTGGATGCATAATGGCATTAAAGTCCCAGTATAGCCTGAGTCGAGATGCCTTCGATGGTATGTTGACAGTTATTGGCAGCCTGCTTCCGGAGGGTCACCTTCTGCCAAAGAGCATGCACGAGTCACAGAAACTCCTTCATGCACTTAAGATGTCATATGAGTGAATATATGCTTGCCCAAAGGGGTGCGTCCTATTTAGGAAAGAATACGTGGAAGCAAAGTATTGTCCAAAGTGTAAATCCTCTAGATTCCCGGAGGTAGATTCTGGTGATGGCCAGAAGAGGCAGCTTGACATTCCCATGACAATCCTATGGCACCTTCCGTTCATACCAAGGATCTAATGGCTATACATGACTACGGAATCCGCTAAATAGATGACATGGCACAAAAATGGCAAATGATACAATCCTGATAGGATGGTACATGCATCTGATGGTGAAGCATGGACCCACTTTGATGGCATTCATCATGAGAAAGCTAAAGAGGCTCGTAATGTACGTGTTGCGCTGGAAATAGATGGGTTCAATCCTTATGGAATGATGGCCGCCCCATACACATGTTGGCCCGTGTTTGTTATCCCCCTCAATCCCCCCCCGGTGTATGATTTCAACAACAAAATGTATTATTGCCATTGATAATTCCTGGACACCCAGGGAATAATATGGGTGTGTTCATGGAGCCTGTGATTGATAAATTGGTCCATGATTGGGAGGAAGGGGTATGGACATACGACCGAGCTACAAAGAAAAACTTCAAAATGCATGTTTGGTACCACTACTCCCTACATGACTTCCTAGCGTATGGGATATTCTATGCCTGGTGTGTTCATGGGAAGTTCCCATACCCAGTATGCAAGGAAGGTCTAAGGTTCATTTGGTTGCATAAGGGTGGCAAGTATTCATTGTTCGACAAACATCACCAATTCCTCCCTCTTGACCATGCATTCAGATGAGACATCAAGAACTTTACGAAAGGTGTCATAGTGACAGACCCTGCACCACCGATAATGACTGGTGCCGTGGTTTGTGAATAGATAGATGGTCTCGGGGTCAATCTAGAAGGTGGTTTTGTGGGATATGGTGAGCAACATATGTGGACTCATAAGTCGGGCTTGACTCGGCTCCCCTATTTTGAAGACCTTCTCCTTCGACACAACATTGATGTAATGCACACTGAAAAGAATGTCGTTGAGGCACTTTGGGCAACAATCATGGACATTCCTGACAAGTCAAAGGACAACATTAAGGCTAGAGTGGATCTGGCAACATTATGCGATAGACCAAACCAACATATGAAGCCTCCTAGTCGCGGCGACATGGAGAAGGCCTAAGGCCGATTTTGTCTTGAGCAAGCCCCAAAGGAGGGAAGTACTAGAATGGATCCAGACATTAATGTTCCCTGATGGGTATGCAGCTAATCTAAGGAGGGGAGTGAACTTATCTACTATGTGAGTCTTAGGGATGAGGAGTCATGACTACCACATATGGATTGAGCGGCTTCTTCCGGTGATGGTTTGAGGCCATGTCCCTGAGCATGTCTGGCTAGTGCTGGCAGAGTTGAGCTATTTCTTTCGCTATCTTTGTGCCAAGGAGTTATCTCGGACCATGATTGCTGACTTGGAAAGAATGGCACCTGTGTTGCTTTATAAGTTAGAGAAGATCTTTCCACCTGGCTTCTTCAATCCGATGTAGCATTTGATTTTGCACCTCCCGTATGAGGCATGAATGGGGGGGGCGTGCAGGGCCATTGGTGCTATCCAATCGAGAGATGTCTAAAGGTTCTTTGAAAGAAATGTAGAAATAAATGCAAAATTGAGGCTTCCATTGCAGAGGCATACATTCTGGAGGAGGTGGAGAACTTCACAACAACATACTATGGTGACAACCTCCCTAACGTGTATAATCCACCCCCTTATTACAATGCTGGTGAAAATGAATCGAACCTCAGCCATTTGTGAGGGCAACTCGGAAGCGCAAGTGCATCGACCCCCAAGACCTTGAATCATGAAGAGTGGCACCATATCATGCTATACGTGTTGACCAACCTGGACAAAGTGGCGTCGTACATGTAGTAAGTTCTCAACAAACTTGTTAAATATGTCATCACTATTCTACATTCAACCCCCTTGTTTCTCATTGGTACAGGGAATTTCTTCATGAATTCTGGTGTCAATCAAGGGATCCTACCCCACAGCAGCTAGATACCCTTCTTAGACAGGGTGCGGGAAATGGAATGCCCGATTTCATTTCTTTGTTCAAACAGAAGGTACCATCCAATTTAGCTCGTACTTAGTTTGACATTCCAAGTTACTCGTACGTGCGAATAATATAACGATGTATCTTGCTTGAGCTTGTAGGGCCAGAGGGATGCGTCTATGTGTGCCGAGTTGAGACAGGTTGCCAATAGCTTTGCTTATAGGGTCAGATCATTTTTCGGTTATGACATGAATGGATATCGCTTTCGCACAACAAGTTACGAGCAGAGTCTGCCCAATCGAAGAACCACAAGTTCCGAAGTTTTTACGCCCGGCATTGATGAGGTCAAGTATTATGAAAGAATTGAAGAAATATATGAACTCAAGTTTCATGGTTCCAAACCTTTTAATCCCGTCATATTCAAATGCCATTGGTTTGATCCTACAGTAACAAGACGAACATATTCTAATCTTGGGCTAGTCGAAATTTGATAGGATTCCATCTTACCAGGAGATGATGTCTATATTGTGGCCCAATAGGCCATGCAAGTTTATTATCCCTCATATGCATGTCAAACCAAAAGGCATCTTAAGGGTTGGGATATTGTGCATAGGGTATCGCCACACGGTAAAGTGCCTCTCCCAAACGATGAAGATTACAACTTAGACCCAAACACATATGACGGAGAGTTCTTTCAAGAAGAGGGACTAGAAGGGAGGTTTGAGATAGACTTAACCGAAGCAATCGGGATGGAAGTAGACAATGAAACGGTTATTGAAGAGGACGCTAGAGATGAGGTGCAAAATGTGAAGGACTTACAAATGCTTGAGCGATTACATTTAGACAATGACAATGGCAACATTGCTCATTCGGATAGTGTTGATTATTTCAGCATGATTGATAGTGATGATGAGACTTATGATCTAGCTAATCCCGATCATGAAGATTATTTCTAATACATGTAATACTATGTTATTTTATAATTACATTTTGTTTATTTTGCATCTCTTTCTAAGTACTTCTTGTTTATCTATAATTATTGGTTTACTCTTTTTAATTGCAGGTGATTGAACAAAGATGGTGGGTGATGGGATGAGGAAGCTAGCATCCTTGTACGAAAGGACAACGACCGCTGCACCGGGGGAGAGTAGGAGGAGGAGCAGCCATAGGAGGGAGCCATCGCCTACCTCCCTGTCGTGTGAGGAGGAGGAGGAGGAGCAGGTGCCCCAGGAGGACGCTGAGGAGGCATAGGAGGATGCGCAGGAGGACGACGAGGATGAGGCGACAGCAAGGGGTTCTGCTTCCTCTAGTTTATCGAGTGTCTACTTGCGAGGTCCTGCGAGCCTCCCTCAGCGACCAATACCTCGTGAGAGATGCCCGTTGGGGAAAAGTAAGTAACTTTAGATGTTATCACTACTTTATATGATATGTTGAAAATCAAAATAGAAACTAATATTTTTTCTTAATCACTTGGGCAGGAACTGGACAATTGTGGTGAGCAGAGGTTGTCACACATGCCAAGTCAATGGCATCCTCGATCTTCTATGCAAGGAGCACTTCCCTGGCCTAGTTGAGTACGCCAGAGTGACGGGGCCGGCCTACTCGTTTGACCACTATGCCGCTGCCCCCGATGCTGTAGATCGAGACCGCAGGGTATTCAACAACAAGGCAGAGCGGGTGAAGCAAGAGTTGTGAGTAAGTCTTCCTCGCACTACATTGCTCAATACATCGCATTCATTGGACATTCTTGAAATAATGAATGGATACATTGTGTTTGTATGCAGGATTTCTTTAGATGCCAGGACAGACATGAGGCCAGGGCGGATGCGGTGGCTACCAAATGCTGCAAAAAACTCATTGTGGACATGCATTACAAGGCGCGCATCTAGGCCGTCGTAACTTACCATGGGACCGTCCTTGGAACGAAGGTCACCAAAAGGGATGCAAGAACCATGACGCTGACCTAGGACCAGTGCTTGTAGGTAAATATAGAACATTAATACTAATTCCTTTTGAGATCAAGTAGGCTTAATTTCATCTTCTGATATGTCATGTACTTGATGGCCTGTAGATGATTCCTTATTGGTGCGCCGCACATCCCTCATGCTGGGTACAGATGGTGGGCAAGTGGTGCTCATGCGAGTGGGAGGAGACTCACAACTTGTGCTGGGAACGGCGTTTGATGATGCCAGGAGTAGCACACCATCAAGGCAGCCGCAGCCTCAGCAGATACATAGAAACTTGGGTATGCGAATTCATTTATTTATTCTAACGCTCAATTCTGCATGATTTCTAATAATCTTGCTGTTTTTCTCGTAGTCGGCGTCACATGGTGGCTAGCCTTGCTCCATCTTCAAGGCATTTGCTATGGCCCACAAGGGCAAGGTGATGTCCGACGTCAACTACAACCCAGAGGATAGGCCCGAGGCGTACAGCAATGCGACCGTCCACAACCGCCTCAGTGAGTACACATCGATGGCAAGGGAGGTCCATGGGCTAGAGTACGATCCGAGCACTGAGGACCTTGATGGAGAAGACATCATGAGGGTGGGAGGAGGCAAGAAGCATGGGCGGTACTGGATTGGCGACGGCACAATTGACTCAGTTGCTACTCCCAGTCTCTCCTAGATTCAAGCAAGAAGCACGAGCACGAGCCCAGCCATATGACCTCGGTAGGACACTTCACACCACCGGGTGGAGGCACTCGAGGTTATTCCTGGTTTATTCATCATTCATTGGTTTTTTCATACCTTTCCTTTGCATTATTCTAACATTGGGGTGAATATATTGTAGGCCTAGCTAGAACAATTGAGGAGGATACGGGATCAGATGCAGGCGAAGATGGAGAGGGTGGAGGCCGAGCAGGAGGCTGAGTGGGAGGCCGAGCAGCAGAGGATGGTGGACATTCTTCAGTACATGCAAAGTCTTGGCGCCGCTACAGGTGTAGTTCCGCCACCTTCGCTATTCGCTCCACCTACACCTCCACCTCCTCACTATTCTACTCCTATGAGTATACATGTTTTAGTTTGTATGTTCATGCTTATGGTCAAACCTAGTGGAGTATGAAAGTTTTATTCATGTATGGTATCTATATTTATCTTGTCTCACACATGCAATCTCTTCTCCTTTGTGCAGAATCAATCGGTGGCATCGAATGATGCTCATGCTTCAGCAAATCCTTCACCAAATCAGTCTCATTGCCCATCTTGGTGATGATACTTGTGGTTGTTAATGGTACTTCTATTTGCAATTGTGGTTGTAGATGATGGAACACTTGGATTAGTTGTGAACTTATTTGTGATATATTGTGAGACATGTGACGTTTGTGATATATATGTGACGTTTGTGATATATATGTGGTGTTGGTGATATATATGTGTTGTTGAAGATATATATGTGATGTTGGTGATGTGTGTTATATATATCTTCTGTTTGTTTGGATGGGATGTAAAAAACAAATAAAAAGGTTGTTTTCAGTCACTTTGCCGAGTGCAATGGCCATGAAACTTGGCAAAGTCACTACTTGGGATCATGCTTTGTAGAGTGCAAAGGCCATTGCACTCGGCAAACATCACAGATTTGTCGAGTGCCATGGGCAAGGCACTCGGCAAAGGTCGCCTATTTGCCGAGTGTCTTGCCGGTGGCACTTGGCACAGTGCCCACCTTTGTCGAGTGCCTGAGTCAACGGTGCTTGGCAAAGCGGCGACCTTTGCCGAGTGCTTGACCTTGACATGGTGGCGCTCACCGTCACGGTGACTTTTCTTTGCCGAGTGTCAGATTAGCACTCGGCAAAGGCTTTGCTGAGTGTCCGATAAAGTGCACTCGGCAAAGAGGTCTTTGCCGATAAACTATTTACCGAGCGCCCTTTTCCGAGTGTATATCGGCCTTTGCCGAGTGCTTGAGGCACTCAGCAAAGAAGCTGAATCCGATAGTGATGGGTTCATGCCATCCGTGTTGAGTGCAAACTAAAGATTCCTTGGCTCATCAGCAAAAGTTTGAATCTTGAAATCAATGACCCACCACTAAATACCATCTTGTCAGTGTTTTGAAGCACTGACTAGTAAATTTCTAGTTTGCGTGTCTAACCCGGATGGCTATCCTCAGAGGACACAAGGATTTATACTAGTTCGGGTGGAACGTACCTACGTCTAGTCTGCTACTGCTCGTGTTACTAGCACTTGGTTTGTAGTAGGTGTTACAAAAACGCGAGAGAGGGAGAAGGCCCTAAGTCTCTGGTGAGAAGAGTGAGTCTGGGTGAGCTCTTTGTCTACTATCGAGTGCCTAAGCCTTCAGCCGCTCATATGTGTTAAATGTGTCAGAATACCCCCCCCCCCCTTCGTGGGGTGCCCTACTTCCCCTTTTATAGATGAAAAGGAAGATGCAGGTTACATCGGAGAGAGAGAGAGAGAAAGAAACAAGGAGAGGAAGCCTTTCAGGATTGCAATGTCTTCCATCTCCTTTACGTGGGTCCCACTGGCCCTATAGATGACGATGGGGATGACTCCATGTCATGGCCCTATTCGTCACTCACGCCGTACGTGGGCATCGTTAGCCGGTCATGGCACTCCATCCCTTCCCAACGGATGGTATGGCTCGCTGATGTCTCCGCTTGAGGCCATACGGGGAGTAGGTAGCACAGTGCTAGCATGCTCGATGCTTTTGACGACGTGCGTCCTTAGATGTGGCCCGTCATGGCCTCAGGTCATGTCAAGATGCGCCTGCTCCCCTTCTGGCGTTAGAAGTTTGACCCTAGACTCAAACTTTTAGACCCATAGTGGTCGGGGGCAGTACAGACCTCCATCAGGCAAGGGGGAGCCCGCGCCCTCAGGGGTCGAGCGAGGCGAAGCCTGTGCCCTCGATGTTGGATGAGGCGAATCCCATGCCTTAGTGTCAGGCAAGATGGAGCCCACACTCTCAGTATCGGGCAAGGCGAATTCCGCACCCTCGGGGTCAGACATGATGAGGCTATCGCCTGAGGGGTTAGGGGAGACAGAGCTCGAGCCCTTAGGGTTGCATGACCTAGATCCTGTATCCTTTAGGTCAAGCAAGACGAAGCCCGTGCCCTTGGGGCCAAGCGAGACCAAGATATGTTCTTGACCATCTGATGTGCACCACTTTGCCCTTAGAGCTACTAGGGTCTATGAGGACCTCCTTGATTCCCTCCACGAGCTCAAAGGATCTGGCCAACCACTTGGAGTCAGGTGCCTCCTCGACAGTCCCTTACTTGATGACCGCGAGCTCCTTGGAGGCAATGATTGCTGAGTCATGCTCGCAGCACTCAACATCCACGCAGGAAGGTGGTGCCGATGGTGATGACCCCACGTGAGCCTCGCACCTTGAACTTTAGGTAGGTGTAGATGGGGACGACCATGAACTTCATGTAGCATGGTCATCCTAGGATGGCATGGTAGGTCCTATGGAATCCAACCACATCGAAGGTGAGTGTCTCTATCTTGTGGTTGGTCTGATCCCCAAAGGTGATGAGCAGATTGATCTGCCCGAGCGATACGGCTTGCTTCCCTAGCACGATGCCATGGAAAGGTGCCCCGATCAATCGGATGCGCAACTGGCCAATGCCCATGGCATCGAGTGTCTCGATGTACATGATGTTGAGGTCGATGCCTCCATCCATTAGCACCTTGGTGAGGTGCTTCGTGCCGATGATCGGGGTGACCACGAGTAGATACCTCCAATGCTGTGGGATGCTATAAGGGTGGTTGGATTGGTCAAAGGTGATGGCAGACTCCGACCACCTGAGGAAAGATGGCGTGGCCAGTTCAGTCATGTAGACCTCGTGGCATGCAGTCTTTTGGTGGGGCTTGGAGTTGTAGGCCGCTGTCCCTCCGAAGATCATGAGGTAGCTACCGGGGTTAGAAAGCTACCATCCTTCCCCTTGGCATCTTCTACTGCTGGCTCAGGCTTCTTTCTCTGGTTCCCCTTATCGGAGCCACCAGATAGGAATCGCTTCATGAGGGTGCAGTCCTTGTACAGATGTTTGATGGGGAAGGCGTGGTTCGGGCATGGCTCCTCAAGCAGCTTCTCAAAGTGGTCTAGAGCATTCTAGGTAGGTGCTCGGGCACCTTTCTGCTCGGCAGCAGCCACGAGCGAGCCCCTATGCTGTTGCTTGTTCTTCTTCTTGTTTGGATGGTTAGAGGGGCCCTTGCTGACATCCTCGTCCCACCTTGCTTTGCCTGTGGAGTGATCAAAAATTGCTCCAACCGACTACTCGCTTGAGGTGTGGGTAGTCATGATGTCGAGGTGCTCCTTGGTAGGGATGAAAACGATCAAAAATGGTTGAAAATGGTATTACAATATAGAAAACGAAAGTGGTCGATTCAGGATATTTCTACATTTTAGCAATTAAAGAGTACAAAAAATGGTTGTGAAACCAATTGAAAATGACAAATTTTTATGTTTGGCAAAATTCGGAAACGATATCATAATATAGAAAATGGTATCATAATATAGAAAACGAAAGCGGTCAGTTCGGAATATTTCTATACCGTTTTCATCCCTACTCCTTGGTGGTCCAAGGGCCCTTATGTCCTAGCTTGTGGACCAAGGACTCATAGGTGGTCCTAGATAGGAAGGCTTCAATGATGTCGGCGTTGACGACATTAGGTAACTCATTGCATTGCCTAGAGAAGCACTGGATGTACTCACGGAGAGTCTCTCCAAACTTCTATCGGCAATTTGTCAAATCCTAGGGGTTTCCAGGGCGTGTGTAGGTGCCCTAGAAGTTTCCCACAAACATCTTCTTTAAGTCTACCCAACTTTGAATCTGGTTGGAACAAGGGGAGGTTGCGGATAATTAAGTAATCACTATCTGCGCCACCGGCTTGACAAGCAAGCTGGTAGTCCTTGAGCCCCAAGCTGGGGTTCATCTCCTTAGAGTACTTCAGGACATTGGTCGGTGGTCGATACCACAGTGGGAAAGCCACATTGAGGATGTGCTGGCCAAAAGTCTGGGCCCCGGTAGGTCGGGGCTTAGGCTCTAGTCTTCACCGCTGTTGTAGCGTTCACTACAACAAGGATGGTAGCCTCAGCCAACCTCGTCTCTCTTGTCACCCCATCCACGCCTATGAGCATCAAGGGTGTTGCATGCATCACGGTTGGGGCCAAGACGCTCATGCACTAGGACCATTGCAAGTCCCCCGCCGTCACGTGGTGCCTTGTGGATGGACACGTCCTGGCCATGTCATCCTGAAGACACGTGCTGGCTGGCATCAAGCTCGCATCACCAAGACAGTGAGCTTTCCACCTATTGCACTGCTACTCACTCGAGCAGCGTGCGGATCTCGCGGTGGGCCAATGGTCTTCGGGTGTCATAGGCTCTAAGAGCCTTCAAACTAGGGCCATCACAGTAGCTATGTTATGACTTGCTTGAGTGAAGTGAGGGAGGCCTCTATTGTCCTCGACAATCCTCCGGTTCATGTCGTGGGTGATGGCGCATGCATGGCCACCATCCCCGTGATGCTTGATCTCACGTTTGAGCTCCGCGCAATCCTACTCTAGCTGGAGGCGTGCATCTTCAAGCTCCTGATGTCGCACCCTTAGTTGTTCCACCTGCATGCGGGGAAGGGCCCCCACATCTTCTTCGACTTCATCATCAAAGTCGTTCGGTGGGGTAGCCCCTCCCTCATGGATGCTTTTGACACGTCCTTCGAGGGTACTTGCCATAAAACATTATCATGAGGGGTGATGGCTCCCCCTACTGGAGTCAGAGTCAAAGATTGACTCTGAATCTCCTGTGAGAAGGTCATGGAAAGACTCCACGACATAATTGGACATTCCCATGAATTCATCATCCATGAATCTCCCATGACCAACGGCCCTCGCGGCATTGCGCAGACCGAACGGGAACACTATCGAGGCATCCCGGGTGAGATATTCTAGGGAGAGCGGCTCCCCTCCGGCAAGCTATGTCATGACATTGGCGAAGGAGAAGGTGAGGCAATGCACATCCTCCTAGGATGGTCAAGGTCCTAGGAAGGCATCGAGCTAACGCTCTAGTCTCCTGTCATCAAAGCCGAGGAGTTGGTCGCTCCCGAGGACACCGAGCTCTGATGTGTGTAGTTGTAGCTCCTTGAAGGCTTTGATGGTTGCATCGAGGCCGGTGGAGTGAGGAGGTTGGACAGGGGCAGGAGCTTGTGCTAGCTCTCCCTCCATGGTGACGATGAAGTCCAGGCTCCCGAAGCACATGTGCGAGCCTAGGACCCAGCTAACGCTGTGGCTAGCCATCCGTGGCCTGTTGTGGATGATGAGACATGTAAAAGGCCCCTACATAGCACGCCAACTATTAGTGTTTTGAATCATCGGCTAGTAAATTTCTAGTTTACGCATCTGACCCGAATGGCTATGCTCCGAGGACACAAGGATTTATACTAGTTTGGGTAGAATGTCCCTACGTCTAGTCTGCTGCTTGTGTTACTGGCACTTGTTTTGTAGTAGGGGTTACAAACAGGCAAGAGAGGGACAAGGTCCCAAGTCTTTGGGGAAAATAGTGAGTCTGGTTGAGCTTTTTGTCTACTATTGAGTGCCTCAGCCTTTAGCCTCTTAGATGTGTCAGATGTGTCAGAATACCCCCTCTGTGGGGTGCCCTTCTCCCCCTTTTATAGATGAAGGCGAAGATGTAGGTTACATCAGAGAGAGAGAAAGAGATGAGGATAGGAAGGCTTCTAGGATTGCAATGTCTTTCATCTTCTTTACATGGGTCCCGCTGGCCCTGTAGATGACGACAGGGATGGCTCCATGTTGTGGCCCTGTTTGTCACTAACAATGTACATGGGTGTCGTTAGCCGATCATAGCGCTCCATCCCATCCCAATGGATGGTATGGCTCGCTAACGTCTCTGCCTGAGGCCATATGGGGAGTAGGTAGCATAGTGCTGGCATGCCAATGATGTTGGCGACATGCATCCTTAGACGTGGCCCATCGTGGCCGAAGGTCATATCAAGACGTGCCTACTCCCCTTCTAGCATCAAAAGTTTGACCCTAGACTCGTACTTTCAGACCCATAGTGGTTGGGGCTGGTACTGACCTATGTTGGCCAAGGGTGAGCACGTGCCCTTGGGGGTCGGGTGAGATAGAGTTTGTGCTCTTAGGATCAGGTGAGGCGGAGTCCATGCCCTTGAGGTCAGATGTGACAGGGCTCTCGCCTGAGGGGTCAGGCATGACGGGGCTCCCGCTCGAGGGGTCAGGCGAGACAAAGCCCACACCCTTAGGGTCAGGTGACCCAGATCCCATATCCTTAATGTCATGCAAGATGGAGCCCATGCCCCTAGGGCTAGGTGAGACCAAGATACGCTCTTGACCATCCGAGGGAGTTAGCATTCACAACCATTAGCTTCCTTCTTTCGTGTATCCCTGATACTGATACCCGACACATCTACTAGGTGCTATTTGTAATCATCAACCATAGGAGAAGCAATTTTCTTGGCCTCATATGTAGTCCTAGGTATTTGATTCCCCCATGGAAGCATATCTCCGAGCACTTCTAGCAATTCTCTGAAGCCCTTGTTAGTACAGTGATGTGCCACCTTTAGTTGGAGAAGCTTTAGTGAAGCGGACAACTTAGTATACCTCTCATTACAACTCAGATAGAGTGGTGTCTTCATATCTTCCAACAGCTGCTTCAGCTTCTTAAACTCCGAACCAGTGTACTTATCAAAGCCAAAGGCATCACGCACCATCTCCTCTAGATTCTCAGCCATAGGGATAGGGCTGGCAGCAATCTCTGCTACATTATCATCACATAGTTCCTCATAGCCAAAGGGTGCTTCCTCATTACCAAAGGGCGCTTCCTCATTACCACCAGCACAAGTTTCATGAAGTCCTTCCTCACCATCTCGCTCATTGACACCTTCTTCTCCATGTTTGTTCCAACATCTATAGTCATCCATGAATCCTCAAAGAATTAGGTGGGCATTGACTGACAACTGATTCGAGTATTGCTTCTCATTCTTACAACCAACACTTGGGCACAACATAGATGACTTATGTCCATTCCTCATGTCCACCTCTGCAATAGCTAGGAAATATTTCAATCCTTCCAAGTACTCATTACAAGTACGGTTCTAAAGATACATCCAATGGCCTCGATCCTCCATAGTCTACAAAAGAAGATTGAAAATGTAAGAATATAAGCAAATTCATCAATGCTTTAGTAATAAAAATCACATTTTTCCAATAAACTTAGTTCACATTGCAAGTTTTACACAAGCAAATTCATCACAATTTCACACAAGCTCATAAAAGTTCTTGCTTAGCACACCATAGTTCACAAAGAATCACACGCCGGGGGCTAGGGAGGAGAGTTGAGCATGCCAGTGATCCCCTATAGCTTGACATGGCAAAGCATAGTCAGAGCACACCTGATCAAGTACACTGTAGAAAGGAATGAGTTAGAGTCAGACTCGAGCTCAACCACAGCCATGGCAGTTCAATGGACATAGAACGGCGATGTAGTGGTGCTTTGGCCGATACAGCATGGTAGAGGTTAGTCGAAGGGCTTACGTAGCATCAGCAGCTCACTACGATGTCAATGTGCTGCTTGGTTGAACCAACGATGAGGCGGAGCTAGATGGCCGACGATGATGGCGCATGCGGCGGCATGAACTAGTGGCAAGGTCACTGTTCCAGCATGACCTGCAAGTTAGCGGTAAAAGAATGGAACCGATGAGCATCATGGAGTTGCAGGAGAGCTAAAACAATAAACAAGATCACTAGAGGAGCGCCAGAACAAGCTAGCCACGGTGAGCTACCCATGGTGGCCATGGTGACACAGCCATAGCGGCAACGAATGCTGAAGGCGATTGTGGTGGCGGGAAGTGGCTACAGTGGTTTTGAGGAGGACCACAAGAACTAGGTAGAGCTAGGAGCATGGGAAATTGGGAGAAGATGGAACAACGGTGATGAATTTCACCATCGAGCGGCGTGGCAGTGCTTCGGTAGAGAAGAGGGAAAGAGAGGAGCATCGGCGGCTCAAGCTTACCTATAGTTTGAGAAGGCGGCGTGGCCCTACAGCCGCCCACCACCGCCCATTGCAACAGCGTGCCCCTCGGTTTGCCGCTTGCCAAAGCAGCGTGCCCCTCCGGCCATCGCCTGCGCGCCTCAAAGCAGCAAGCCTACACCCCACATGACAACGATTGGCGCCGCCCACATGAGAGGCGCGCGACAACGACCACTGCCCGCTATTTTCCATACGCGCCAAGTACGCAAGCCACTCCCTTTGCCCGTTAGCATGTGCCAATGGCTAAGTACATAGGCAAAGTACTACAGCGTGTTATTAATAGACGTCTGTAGCAAGGTTGGACCAAATTAAATATATATCCACCTCTGTCTCCCTCTGCCTCTACCTCACTCTATCTGCCTCACTTCTTCTCGCTGCCTTCCTCCATCGCCACCGCCAAGCTCTCTATCCCTTTTCCCAGCTCGAGACATGATGTCTCATTCACGGAGTCATCTGGAGGTGGATGGGTGAGGAGAAAGCTTCAAGGTGTCCATAGCACCCGCATTGTCTCTGAGCACAACGTTGTTCCAGATCTAGTTGGTGAGCTCAGTGGGTTCCTGTTGATCCCTTGCCCGAATTGTGGTCTTGCTCGGGTGGTGGAGGGGTGGACCAAGAAGGATGGTGACAACCATGGCTAACTCTACTTCAAGTGTGCTAGGAATAGGGTGAGTTCTTTGTAGTGTTATCCCCCCCCCCCAATTTGCATCATTAGGGTTCTAATTTGTGGCTATTTTCAGTTTCCTAAGCTATGTGGTTACTATCGATTTGAAAAGGAGTACTTCTACTAGTTGAAGGATCATGGCAACATAATTGTTCACCCTTCGAATTGGGTAGAGCTGCTGGATGAAGAAGGTTCAGTGGATAGTCAAATGGTGACACCAAGAAGAAGAAAATGGAGTAGAAGCTGGAGAATTTGAAGTGGAAGATGAACATGTTTATTGTGTGTGTTGTCTATGTTGTCCTTGGATGTGTTTTGATGTATGTCATAAAGAAGTAATCCCCAATGCATTGATTGAATGAATGAAACTAGATGTTCAATGCAACTGGATGAATGAATGGATGGATGGATGCAATTTGGTGTCCAAATTTGTTATGTGTAGATGTTGAATGCAACTGAAATGATGAGTGAACATAGTGACAATGTAACTAAAATTTGTCCAAATTTGCTGTCACTTGTGAATGTGAAGGCTGGAATGTTTTATTCCTTAATTAATCCAATTGAATCAGATTGTAATAGGAATTAATGAGCCAGCAGTTATGCTACAAACGCGTGTTTGGTAAACGAGTCTGTAGTAAATACAAGAATGAAACGGGGGCAACCTAGGGAACTACAGACGTGTTTATGTGGTTTATGTGGTTCACACTGCTATGATGTTCGCCATTCCGTGGCCATATGGAAACTTCAAGAGACACGCTCATAAAATCCCACCTCTCCGCCTTGCATTTCTACCCACCTTCATTCAAGAAACACGAGAGCTTACCTATGGCATTGCTCCCTAGCGATCCACCTCTCCCTAGCGCTCTTAACTCTCTACCTTCACGTCACTCCCCCCGACCACCGCCGCCATGGAGAAGCTTCCACCTGAGTTGGCTGCTGAGGTTGTGAGCCGTGTCTCCAAGGCTGCAGCGGATCCCATGGAGGACCTTGCTAGCCTATGGGCATCGTGTTCGCAGATACGAAGGGCATACGGCAACACTTACATGGGACAGAGCATACCACTAGAGCCGATGCTATAGCCTATGGGCTAGGATCCCTTCTACTCATGCGACTATTGCACGAACCTCATCACTAGGCTCACCAGCGTCGGCCACCTAGAGGCCTACTTCAAAGCTGGGATGTCTGCCGTCTTCATGGAAGACCACGACACCAACATGCCGTGGCTCAACAAGCTGGAGCACGCCGCCAAGTCAGGGCATGAATTAGCTATGTATGTTCTCTCTCTTATGCTCCATAGGTCCAATAGTGGTGCCACCAATGACATCACTACCCAGCGGTTGTTGCAGAAGGTCGAATGTGATGAAGTGGGCCTAGCAGCGAAGAATGCAACGTGGAAGAACAAGAATTGTGCACGACACTGCAAATAGGCTAGGGTGGTGTTGCAAGATGACTTGGTGGTGCCACGCCATGTAGCGAGGCTTGATCTACCTCCTCTGGCCCATCTAGTGCCTCGCCAAGACGGGCATCAGTGCTGAGGCGGAGGCTACGGCGACATCGCCGGATGGGTAGTGTTTACACTAAATTTTGGAAGAAGAGGCACAAGAGACTCGAAAGCTCCCAAGATCATGTTAGTAGGGAATCAATTGCATGAGAATTGGAATCAGCTGACTCGAACACAGCACTAGAATCGACTTTCTTCAGGCAGCGCCAGCAGATAACGACAAAGGCTATGATCGGCACTGGGACAAAACATGATGGACTCTACAAAAAGGGAAAGATTAGAGTCCAAGTTATCTTAAATTAGAAATGTTTTCTCTTAGGGCCAAAGATTGTGATGAGTCATGCTTAGATAGGAGTCATGCGTAGGTCCTAGGTATAAATATCAAACCCCGGCTATTGTAAAGGACACACAATCAATCAAATACCAGTTATTTACTTTTTTCAGCTCTGGCCACCCCTTAGGAGTAGGAGTAGAGTAGATCTCGACGAGTTCTTCAGCAAGTATGGCTACATCGATCCGGTCATCCTCCACTGCTTGTCTATAAGTACTGTCATAGCTTATACCTCTGTTCGTACGGCTGTATCGATCTAGTCGACCTCCACTGTGACTCTGGTATAAGTTATTTATCGACTCTTGTCTAGTTCAAGTACGGCTGCATCGATCCGGTCGACCTCCACTGCTCGAACCAGATTAAGGTCAAGTTATCGGCTCTATGTAAGGGTGGCGTTCCTTCAGATAGATTCATTAAGTTACTGATATTGCTTATTGCTTCCATTATTTATTTAATTACAGCAATATCACTTCGCTCGATTGGGATTGATCTAGATTGGCCTTACATCTTTTTAACCCATCGTTTGTTAATCTAAACTAATCTGATATGCACTTTAAATGATGAGTTATGTTTTATCGGCTGTTTTACATCAATCTTGATCGTGCATAGCGTGCGGTTAAGGCATGTTTGATCTTGAGTAGATCTATTGGCTAGCGAAAACTGTTCCATGGCCCGTTATCATGGCCTGTGTAATTCTGCCTCACACCCCATTGTTAGCACCGTGGAGTGGGGATCATTATTTGGTAGATCTATTCCTGAAAGGGCATGACCTTAACTGTGCGTTGTGCCTGAATCGACTATTTTAGCCAATATCAAGCGCTTGCACGAACAGTTCGCATCATGAGATCGTTGAAGTAGTGATAGGTTGAAAGGTGTGTTAGCCTCATGATCTTCTTATTGTACTACAGCCTGCATGATTCTACCTCATGCCCCACTGTTATTAGTAATAAGTTAGGGTCGTCGAGTCTATTGTTGTTTGTACGGCCTGCATGATTCTGCCTCATGCCCCACTAGTTATAGCGATAGATGAGATCTAACATGTTCATTAGATTTATTTCTATTAAATGGTTGAATGTTGATGAACTATTTCTTTTATAAAGGAGTTCGATTGCTTGTAGTCATTGGCTTAGCATGAATTAATTATCGTTGACATCTTATTGCCATTGACTAATATTTGTCCAAAGAATGATATTCGTCCTGAACGATAACTGATTCTTCTTACACAACCCTGTGAGCTTTAACTGATTTATTCTTATGGATATGTTGGAATCGACTATTAGGTCGATCTCCTTTCATATCAGCTCTCAGAGCCGCACATTCGGGACTGTCTGGCAACACCAACATGTTTCGCCCTTAATTACTGATAAATTTTCTCTCCTTGTCTATTATAGGGTCAAATTGATTGGCACGTCTCGGGAGGAGTGTGCATGATCGACTATCCCTGTGCTGAAGCTAGGCAGATCTCCAGCTCCATCGAGCGGAACCTTCCGGCTTGCTCGTGTGCCCTCAGCATGGGACAAAATTCTATGTCGACACATGTTTCTAGCATGCCTGGTGGGACCCCACAATCCTTTGATGGCGGTTCACAGCAACAAAGACATCCTTATGCTACATTATGAAGATCTACCTGATGGAGATAAAGATGTCATCGGTAAAGCTACAGAAGAATTTCAGAGCAAATGTTTCTTGTCCTACACCAAAACATGTGACAACACAATTGTTCAGAAATTTCCACTACCAAGAGTTCTATTACATGGGCAGACAGATATAACTAAAGCTAAAGACAGGTGTTTCTTTATGAAAGTTGTAGACAAATCTATTCGTGATGCCATATCAAGCCAAAATGAAGCTTTCTTGGACACATTCCATAACGCCATGAAAGAACCAATTCATGGGTTTCCAGTTGGTCAAGTTGGGCTGGCTTATTACAACATTTCAGATCCGTCGACCCAAGGGACTAATCAAGTTGGTACTAGCCATCAAGAAGCAGCACTAGCTAGTAATGGTGATGTCCAGGCAGTTCAGGGTTCATCTGAACAGACTCAAGGAACTACTACGAATCAGATGCAATATAATCCTGGACCGCCAGTACAACATGTGCAACAACCGGCAGGGCAAGGTCAGAACCAGGTGATCAATTTTGGCACATCAGGCCACATACCATCATCGGCTCAAAAAATAGCACCATCAATTCAAAGGATCCATAGAGATATAGATCCTTATGTCTATAATTAGAGACTTCAAGCAGCAAGCCAGCAAAGGACCCAACAGATAGAGATTCCACAAGGATATCACTATGGATCATATTATAACACCCTTCACATGATTCCAAATCTAGGGTATCAAGGCACATGGGATTTCAATCCATAGATGGGTCAACAAGTATAGAGAAATCCAAATTCAAATGCTGATGAGTTGCTGCTGAAGGTGACCGAGATGATGAAGAATCAGTTCAGTCTGAAGCCAAAAGGGATGACCTTCTCGTACAAACACCCATATCCAGAATGGTATGATTTGGTTGCTCTTCCCACAAATTACAGGCTCCTAGAATTTGCTAAGTTCACTGGCCAAGATAGTACAAGTATGATATAACATGTCAGTCGGTATCTTACACAATTGGGCAAAGCATCAGTTGAGGATGCCCATCGAGTTCATTTCTTCTCCTTATCCCTGTCAAGGCCAGCCTTCACTTGGTTTTCATCACTGCTAGTTAATTCCATTGCCAATTGGACTGACCTAGAGAAGAAGTTTCATACATATTTTTACACTAGGACTGGGGAAAAGAAGATAACCGATTTGACAGCTATAAGGCAGAAGACTAATGAATCAGGCACTGAGTTTCTTTAGAGGTTCTGAGAAACTAGGAACTTATGCTTCTCCTTAAACTTGGTTGATGATCAACTAGTTGCTTTAGCTGTTCAAGGAATGTTGCCAATGTGGAAAGAGAAACTGCTATGATAAGAATTTGATAACTTGGGTCAATTGGCTCAATGAGTGGCAGCGCTCAATAGCCAATTCCAGAGTATGCGCAGAGATACCCGATTCTAGAAGAGTACCACAGTGGCTGAAGCTTATAATCCATACTCAGTTGATGATGGCTATGAAGATGAAGAAGAAGAGGTTGCCATAGCTGAATGGAATTGGGGCAAAAAGACAGTAATGGTGCCAAATCCTTGGGGAAGAGGAGTCGAGGAGAGCTATGACTTTGATGTCACAAAATCAGACAAGCTCTTCAATTTCCTGCTTGAGAAGGGGCAAATCAAGTTGCCCGATGGTCATGTTATGTTGCCCCCAGATCAGTTGAAGAATAAGAAGTTCTGCAAGTTCTATAATGCTACTTCTCATTCCACTAATGAATGCAAAATCTTCTGGCAGCATATACAGAGGGTAATTCAGTAAGGAAGGTTTAAATTTGATACGCCTCAGAAAATGAAAGTTGATGATAATCCTTTCCTAGGAGATCAAAACATGGTTGATGCTAGGCTGATCAAAGGAAAGACTAAGGTCCTAACATCAACCAAATCAAAAGAAGCTAGAACAGTCGATCCCAAGATGCAAATATCGGCCAACGAATACAGGGAAATTAAGAGATGTTGCGATGAGCAGGGGGAAACGTCAAAAGCAGGGGCGATAAGGCCGTGAGTTACATCTCGGATTCTGTTGAATAAGTGGCAGTGGCAGAAGGAAAAGGATTATTAGCGTTGGTTAAAGGATCAAGAATACCAGCATCAACTGGAAAAAGAGAGGTATGAAAGAAAGAAAGCCTAATCACATTGGAATTGTCCTTTCTTCAGACATTACTAGAATGAAGATTTGAAGTTGCCTACCAGACATGATTGTCCAGAATGCAGCAATCAATATTGGGAGTTTAGGCAATCTCAAACCAATTGTCGGTCTATCCATGCTCAAGATGCATATCATCACAATAACATGGATCGATGCTTAAAAATAAAAGTGTTCATGATCAGCTTGGAAAACAAGTTGTTGACCAAGACTAGGCTAATTATGAAGAAGAAGGCAATAATAGAAAATATGTTTGGCAGGAAGACCAATGGTGTCCAAGAGGTTTAACAAGAAGCCAGAAGAGAAGGGTGCAATGCTTAAGGAATAAAGAGTTGGAATAGGCTCAGGCACCTAGTAAACCTCAAGTATGGCGTACTAAACAAATAGTCGATAAAAAGCAACCATCGGCTAATATCCAAATGGCTTTTCTGTTGCCATCAGAATTCAGAGCTCTGACAAATCAAGAAGTGTATTCAGATTTTGATGAATCAGAGTATGAAGAAATAGTTGCCAAGTTGACAGTTGTACAACAAGCAATATTTGATAAACCAGTCAAGCATCAGCACTTAAAGGCTTTATAAATGAAAGGTTTGGTTGATGGGAAGCCGATGAACAAGATGTTGGTGGACGGAGATGCTTCTGTCAATCTTATGCCTTACACCACTTTTCATAAACTTGGCAAGGGACCAGAAGATCTGATGGAGACTGACATGGTGCTTAAGGATTTTAGAGGTAATGCATCTAAGACCCGGGGGGCAATAAACATCGAACTAACAATTGGGAGTAAAACTCTGCTAACCACATTCTTCGCAATCTATGGAAAAGGGTCATAAAGTTTGCTCCTCAGGCATGATTGGATTCATGCAAACTATTGTGTGCCATCGACCATGCATCAATATTTGATTCAATGGCAAGGAGATGATGTTGAACTGGTTCGCGCTGATGAGTCTATGAGCATCGCAACAGCCGATCTAGTCTTCTGGGAACTAGGAGACTTCGAGTGCTTTTCTAGCAAGTTATGGGAAGGAGGCTTCATTAAAATCAGCAACGAAAGCCAACAGCCATTGCAAGCGATCGGCTCTAAGAGTTTGTTTTAGTGAATAGTCACGGATTCACGTCGGCCATTGGATTAAGGAAGCATTAGTTCCAAATATGGGTTTTGGCCGATGGATGAATGCTAAATGGAATCCTAAGTGCGGATCAGAATCAATGGATTTCTTAAACAAAGTTTTGTGACACTTAATAAAATGCTTGACCTAGGTTGATTAATCATTTGACCTTTGGTATGAAAGATTCTGCGGGACGTTATCCTAGCATTTGATCGATACTCGATAGCCGATTCGTTTAGTCGTTGGCTCTAATAGCCGGTACCATAAGGGTATCGCCTCTAGTTCAAAAAATGAGATCTGAGATGAAAATCTTCAAAGACATAAAAGCCGATATGATACGTATTGCCTCCAAAGCAAAGAATAAAAACAAAAATAGTCATCCACAAGAGCATTGCACTGAGACACATTCATGAAAAGAATAGGAGTCTTTGTTCATCGGATTACCCTAGATACAATCTAATCAAAGACCTTGTTCACCACATCCTAGGAGGATGTGATGTCTACTATGGCCTCCACTGCCATAACAAATTCTTCGAGTAGGTCCTCATGTTCCTCAGGGCCATCGCCCATTGGGAAACCAGTCTCCATGGCGTGGAGCCCGTACCCATCTTGGACTTGCACCGCGGTCAGCGCCACCGCCACACCATGATGAACGCCATGGAGGGTGATCTCCTCAACGTGGGCTAGGATGTCTTGAAGACGAGCGTCGATGGGAGAACCCTGAGCATTGACGATGTCTGCGGCCGCGTTCGCTGCCAGTTGGAGAGACTCCAATTGCACCATTTGGGCTGGCGATTACAGAAGACTATCAAGACAAAGGCAGTGAAAACCAGAATAGAAGCATTCATGGAACTCATCTTACCTGCCACCACGGCATCAGACTCAGCCAGCCATGCTCGAACGGCGCTGGCCTCCTCCTCAGCCACATTAAGGGCCGCTTGGAAGACCCCTAGACGGATCTCAAGCTAGCTGTTTTTCTAAATCGCTTTGAAATATTGGTCCTCCACCGCCCTCCATTCTCGGAAGAAGCATCAGGCATCGTCGCCATCATATGAGGTGGAAGAGTCTAACAATGAAGCCAACGTGGAAGATGCAGCATCAGAGGGCTTGCTAGCCCTAGGGAGGAGACGAAGACTGTCATTCACGATGAACCGATAGGTGAATCAAAAAAGATCGTCATCATGAATAGAGGATATCAATCTCACCTCATGTGTCGGAGGCACTGGATCATTGGCATGTTCTCCTCAAGGACCTCCTCCGTCGTGTGCTTGCCACAGTTCTCCTCGTCGGCCATGAAGTTGATTGAATCGATAGGAAGAGAGAAAGGCCGCTATAGAGTTCTGTGAGGGCAGAGAAATAGGAATGGTTGCAAGTGCAGATGTGTTCAAGGCTAGAGCCCTCGGCCAGTATTTGAAGCCATGGGACAAAGGGGTGAATGTGTCGGGTCATGTAAAAGGCAACCACAATTAATAGGAGGTGAAGCGTCACCTTGCTGGTGCCGAAGAGAATACGACACCAGATGACTAGGGATAGAAGATCGAAGGGCTCTCTTAATAAAGGTCATGTTTTCAGACCAAGATAGGATTAAAACCAAGAGTCTGGAATTGGCTATTTTCAAAATCGGCTCTTTAGCCAAAACAAAGGTGATCAATCAACTGTGACAGTCCTTTAGCCTCATGCCTATTCGAGTTCCCCTTGGCCAAAAGAATTTCACGATCAAAAGACTCCCCTAAAGCCTGTGTCACCTTCAGGACCTGATCTTCAAAAATGGAGAAGGGAGACAAGACTCTAGAGAGGGCTAGGGATAAATTACCCTTGATGGCCAAGAGCAAAAGAGCTGATAGAGTTGCCTTATGAACTCATGTATATCCATAATACAGTCCCTCCATGGGAAGTTCAAACTAGATCTAGGCGCGTTATGTTGCAGAGCGATTTATCAGTCAAAGTCTATAAGAAATTTTGTGATGAATGACTTAGAAGACTTGAGTTGCCTTCGGCTATGTGCTCTTGAAAAACATTGAAGCCCATAAACCGAGGATTGCAAAATATTACAGTTAAAAGGTCAAGAATGAGCAACTCTCTGAGAGAGATTTGGTCTAGAGAGTAAAATTACCGATCGGGTCAAAGGACAACAAATCCGGCAAAGTGGTCACCTAATTGGGAAGGACCTTATCGGATCAAGCGCTGTGCGCCTGGTAATACTTATATTTTGAAAACACTGAAAGGAGAAGAAGAATTTGGCAGAGCAATCAAATGGGGAATATTTAAAGGAATATTACCCTAACGTTTGGATTAATACTTGACAACCAATTTGCTCGGTTGTTAGCACTAATAGCTGATACCAGAAGGGTATCGCTTCTAGTGCAAAGATAAACCCAGAGGGGTAAAAGCTGGTACAATGTGTATCACCTGCAGGAGCAAAGCAAACACGGATAAAGTGATGCATATAGTATGAAGTACAAAACAAAAGGAAAATCACTCAAGACAGAGAAATTGTTTACTAATATCACCTATTACAAACTATGGGCTGGAAAACACTTTGGCTACTATATCATCGACCTGAGAGATAAAGGCTATGGAGTTAGCAGCACTGAAGAAATCCTTAATCAGGCATTCATAATCCTCAGGGTGCACCGCGGCTGGGAAACCATGGGGAAGGAATTGAAGCTCGTGGCCAGAATAGACTTGCATAGAAGCCAATGCCATCGCGGCACCATGGTGAACGCCATGGAAAGCGATCTCCCTAACATGGTTCGAGATGTCATGCAGGTGAACTACCGGGACGGCGCCTCTGGCATTGACGAATCCCACCGCGTGCTCCACAGCCAATTGGAGGCTCTCCAGTTGGGCAGACAGATCTAAAAAAGATTCAAAGGGGAGATAATTATAGTCTTGAAGATGAAATTGAAAGGAATCAAAGGTTATGACAGATATCTCACACGTAATTCTGGCCTCAGCCTTGGCCAACTTATCCTCCAGTGAATCAACCTCGGGAGGTGATCGACATCGAACCATGGCCAAGGCCGATTCTGCGAGGGAGAGACATTCAGCGAGACTCTGGCCATGCCGATCAATGGAGGCAAGCAGATCGTCATTGTCAATCCACCTCCTTTGATAACAAGGGAGCTGGTGATAAGCTATTAACGAAGAGGTCCCTAAAGGCCGAACAAAGTCGGTCCTATCCCCTGAGGTAATGGGGGCACCAAGAGTTGTACCCTCCTAACGATGAAGGTGCTGACGTGATGATGCAAGTCCGTTGAGGGCCTCCTTAGCAAACTTCTTGTTGTTCTCCATGATCTAAAACCTATGGAAGAGCAGGAACTATACTAAGGATGTGGAAGGTTTGAGGTGAAGCGAGTTGTTTTTCGATCCCCAGTCATGGCCTGTATATATAGCCCGAGAAGGCAAAGAGGTAGATTTCGCCAGCGGTGTGAAAATGAAATCAGATACAAAAAATGATCGACGCTCTAAGAATTCAGGGAACAAATAACAAAGAGATAATAGATTCGAACTTATTGCTTCCCCAAAAATTATCATAGGATGGATACGAAGAATTTACATTGACTGGAGATCAACCCATCAAGGCTTCTTTGGATTGAAGGGAGTCTAGGTCCCCACAAGGCCGAAGGTCATCGTGAACCGAATTACATCAACCCATTGATAAAAGTGTACCGAAGAAGGGAAAGGCCGCCTGCCTAACAGATTCCCAGCCAATTTCTCGGTGAACTAAGAAACTGTGGGAAAGAAGCCTATGGCTTTCTCGGTGGGCGTTTGGTGGAACAAACAAGGGGAAGGTGTACACACATTTTAGCCCTTTCAAACACTAGAATAGCTTTGCGAGCATGGAGAGAAGACTCAGGTGATATCACAAGAATTCTTCTAACCGCAATAGCTGGTCTTCTTGCTCAATGAGGCGCTAGAATGAGCGACACAATCACCCTATGCACAAGAATTCTTCTAACCACTCAAGATCTTCATAGCAAAAGGATAGACCATGGAGGGTCCAGCGGAGTCGGAAGCACTCGAGAGGGTAGATAGAAGAGAAACATGGCTGAATTGTTGAGTTGCTCTTGCTAGGGTCGGATAGACATTTTATAGCCGGCCTAAAAAAATGAATCCAAGTGCCCATGAAGCAATGATGCTCTTGTAAAAAGTTTTGAAGCATGGGCTCATGAGCTGTCATAGGTGACAACAAATGGTAGACCCCAGATCAAGATTCTCTACCCATGACTGTAGACCTATTGAGGGTACAGACGCGATAATTTTGGAATAAAATTACTTCTATCCCAAAATTGGGGGGGCATGTGTTTACACCAAAATTTGGAAGAAGAGGCGCAAGAGACTCGAAAGCTCCCAAGATCATGTCAGCAGGGAATCAATTGCGTGCAGATCAGAATCAGCTGATTCGAACGTAGCACTAGAATCGGCTTTCTTTAGGCAGCGCTAGTAGATAACGACAAAGGCTACGATCGGCGTCGGGACAAAACATGATGGACTCTACAAAAAGGGAAAGATTAGAGTCCAAGTTATCTTAAATTAGGAATGTTTTCTCTTAGGGCCAAAGATTATGATGAGTCATGCTTAGATAGGAGTCATATGTAGGTCCTGGGTATAAATATCAAACCCCAGCTAATATAAAGGACACACAATCAATAAAATACCAGTTATTTACTTTTTTCGGCTCCGGCCACCCCTTAGGAGTAGGAGTAGAGTAGATCTCGGTGAGTTCTTTAGCAAATACGGCTGCATCGATCTAGTCGACCTCCGATATTGCTTATTGCATCCATTATTTATTTAATTACAGCAATATCACTTCGCCCGATTGGGATTGATCTAGATCGGTCTTACATCTTTTTTAACCCATCATTTGTTAATCTAAATTGATATGATTTGCACTTTAAATGATGACTTAATATTTTATCGGCTGTTTTACATCAATCTTGATCGTGCATAGCATGCGGTTAAGGCATGTTTGATCTTGAGTAGATCTATTGGCTAGCGAAAACTGTTCCATGACCTGTTATCACGGCCTGTGTGATTCTGCCTCACACCCCACTATTAGCACCGTGGAGTGGGGATCGTTATTTGGTAGATCTATTCCTGAGAGGGCATGACCTTAACTGTGCACTATGCTTGAATCGGCTGTTTTAGCCGATATCAAGCGCTTTCACGAATAGTTCGCATCATGAGATCGTTGAAGTAGCGATAGGTTGAAAGGTGTGTTAGCCCCATGATCTTATTATTGTATTACAGCCTACATGATTCTACCTCATGCCCCACTAATATTAGTAATAAATTAGGGTCGTCGAGTCTATTATTGTTTCTAAGGCCTACATGATTCGGCCTTATGCCCCACTGGTTATAGCGATAGATGAGATCTAATATGTTCATTAGATTTATTTCTATTAAATGGTTAAATGTTGATGAACTATTTCTTTTATAAAGAAGTTTGGTTGCTTGCAGTCATTGGCTTAGCATGAATTAATTATCATTGACATCTTATTGCCATTGACTAATATTTGTCCAAAGAATGATAATCATCCTGAACGATAATTGATTCTTCTTACACAACCCCATGAGTTTTAACCGATTTATTCTTATGGATATGCTGGAATCGACTATTTAGTCGATCTCCTTTCATATCAGCTCTCAGAGCCGCACATTCGGGACTGTCTGGCAACACCAACATGTTTCGCCCTTAATTACTGATAAACTTTCTCTCCTTGTCAATTGCAAGGTCAAATTGACTGGCATGTCTTGGGAGGAGTGCGCAGGATCGACCATCCCTACACTGAAGCTAGGTGGATCTCCAGCTCCATCGAGCGGACCCTTCCGACTTGCTCGTGTGCCCTCGGCATGGGACGAAATTCTGTGTCGACAGGTAGCATGGGAGCAGTGGGCCCTATTCTACAGCGAGGAGTGTAGGATCTGCAATAAGTGTCGTAGGTTCTTCCTTGATTGCCAGTGGACATGAGTGCTGATATGTTTATATATTTGGATGACATGATCGAAACTTTTGCTTTTGGTGATGGTTGATGTTCGATCCGGAGAAGCAGTGATGAAAACTAAGATGATTTAGTTGTAATACATGTTATATTGTTGTTTGTGATGGTGTTTGTGATGTTCCACACTACTCTATTGAGCCGCCTCTACATATAGACGCCGAATTTTAAAAATTAACTACTAAAATTTGAATTTTTTAAATGACCTTGGATAGAGAAAGAACCAAAATAAAAGTTGTAGATCTCAAAACGCCATTAAACTTTGTAGTTGACAACTTTTTCATTTAAAATCATCTTGTCATGGAAAACTAAGTTTAAATTTCCAAAAATTTGAATTTTGAAATTTGAATTTTTAAAATGACCTCAGATGGAGAAACTACTAAAATAAAAGTTGTGGATGTTGAAAAGTTATGAAACTTTATAGTTGACAACTTTTTGATTTGAAATCCTCTTGTCAACCAGACTAAGCATTCATCCACAAAAGATTTCTTGTTAGAGACGCATGTTGTAAAAGCGCGTCTCTAGTAGTAAAATGAAAGGCAAAAAATTTGTACCCCTATGGGGAACGATCCCGAGACCTTCAGGCCCACAACCCCATGAGTTAACCATTGCGCTACGTTCGTAAGTTCAAACGGGGAGCGGTGTTTATTTTTAAAAAGGTTTCCAATACATTAAAACAAGGTGGCGATGGGGCCATCCTGTCGAGGTCCTACTTTAGACCCGTGTTATTAACAATCGTCTGTAGTAAGCCAATTGAGGAACTGTCCGCAGTCATCCGCATCCGAAGGGTGTCCCTTCACCACTCCAACAGAGAGAGGAGTGGTAGTTCAAAGCATTGGAACTGCAACTCCTTCACTCGCATTCACTCCGGCCTCTCGTCTCTCCACTCCTCTCTTGCCTTCCTCACCACGCATGTAGCCGCCTCCACTCCTATCGCCTCCTCGGCCCACAGCCACTGCCATTGAAGATGACGAGGCTAGAGAGGTGACACAACCTGAGGGACGAGAAGATGGGGAGGTTCACCCGCCATTCCTTGTCCTCGGTAGTGGTGAAGGAGGAGGTAAGCCCCCTGTCAGGGTCCGAGAAGATGCCAGCCTTCAAGAAGAAGGTCGTCCTGGTCGCCCCGCTGGGGTTAAAGAATAAGGTCATCGTCATCACTAGGAAGGAGAAGCACCTGGTGGCGTTGATGAAGAAGAAGCAGCTGGCGGTGGCGAGGAGGAAGGAGAAGAAGGCCTTGCCCGCCTCATCCTCTCCTATGAAGAAGAAGAAGGCTAGGCAAGACATGCCCTCTTCCTCGACCGCGGCACCCTCGTCCTCGGTGGTGGCATCGAGGGCAGCAGTCAAGAAGCTAGCGGTGGTGCTCGCAGTGGACTCGGATAGCGAGGAGGAAGGCAACGCAAGCAGCGGTGGTGGCGGCGCCTTCTTCCTCGGCCATGGCATCGAGGGTAGCGGCCACCAAGATGTGTGACCACTGCTTCGAGGGAGGAGCCAGGATGTGCCGTTTATGGCTCTGCGGCGGCGTCAACTGCGGTGAAGTCAGCGGTTCAAGCTCCACCCATGGCCAGGTAATGCACACTCTTTAGATTACAACTACTTATATATAGGTTTTCTTTCTTAATTTCATGACAATTTTGTTGGTAGCCTCTGAATTGGATGAGTTTGTTGCTAAAATAATTTGTCTCATGCCATTCTCTCATCCTGGACCCAGATGTAGCAGAGAAAACAACTTAGTGTAGAATAAATGCAGATGCATCTCAAGTTTTTATACAAGCAATGTAAACTGTCATATATTGTATTTTGCAACAACATTGTGATTTGAGTAGATTGCTTTATTTAGATGTTTATCATAGATCAATGATTTTAATCTTGTGAATAATTTTGATGGTGCCACTTCAATATTTTAGCATTGTGATTTGAGTAGATTGGGTTTCCTCTCTTTGGAGCAGCTCTAAGTCTTTATGTGCATTGTTAATGGCAGCTAGATGTTTTTTTTTTCTAATTTGCTATGATTCTGGTGTTCACAAGGTCATGGACTTTGTAGCCTATAATTGATTATATAAAACTTATATGATTTTGATATGTATGCTGGATAATGAAACTTATATGAATGCAAATGAAACTTATATGTAGGTTTTTTGTCACAGTATCTAGATTTATGCTGGATTTTCATATATGTTCATATAACTATTTCTGTGCATATAGGTTCGATCTTATCAGCTCCCTCTAAGTACCATGCATGAGGCCCTATAGGCAGTGGTTTTGAAACCCATCATAAAGAGCATAGGCGGTCTTCAGCGGAGTGTTGACAAACTCAAGAAAGAGAAGGCTAAGAACGAAGAGAAGGAGAAGCGTCTCAAGAAGAACCTGGACGACCTTGGTGACCACCTAGCATCTGTGGTTTAGAATGTGCATGACCTCCAGAGCAAGTTGCAGGGTGCCATGCCTCTGCTGTCAGCGAACAACTAATGATGATGTGATGTTGTGTTAACTTTTGCTAATGAAACTATGTGAATGTAAACTCTGTGATGACGTACTTTTGGTGATGATGTAATTACTATGATGAAGTAGTAAAACTCTGTGATGCAAACTCTATCACATACTTTGGCTAGAAATGCATCTATCTATATATTATTACATATATATTGTTGCTAGTTTTTCAATGGCTGGAGTGAAAATGGAAGAATATAAGCAAATTCATCAATGCTTTAGTAATCAAAATCACATTTTTCAGTATACTTAGTTCACATTGCAAGTTTCACACAAGCAACTTCATCACAGTTTCACACAAGCTCACCACTGTTCATAGAGAAGCACACGCCAGAGAACAGGAGGCCAAAGGTGAGAGTAGGGAGGACCAGGGAGGAGAGTTGAGCACGCCGGTGATCCACTGCAGCTCGAGATGGCGAAGCATGGTCGGAGCACACCTGATCGAGTACACTGAAGAGAGGAATGAGTTAGAGTTGTGGTGCGGCGGACACTGAACGGCGGTGCAAAAAAGACATGGCTTGATGCACCACAGCATGCCATATGTGGAAGGACAACATTGAAGCCGAGGTAAGCCATCCTCTTGCCAATCCCATAAGTCAATCAAAAAAAACGAGAAACAAGGTATCTTGGGAAAGTAAGCTTCTACTTGAAGTACGAGATGGGTGTGGTTTCATCCTCTTTATGAGCACGAGATCATATGGTGGATCAAACACTCCATCTGTGGAGTGCAAAAAAGCATAGGATCCCAATAATACCGGCAACTCCAACCGTGGGTTTTGGTTGATTCATGAGGGGTTTGCCGAATTAGTACATGATGTGTGGAAAAAATGAGAAAAGAGGCTCAATACCACTCGGGATATGGCAAAATAAGCTTTGAAAATTATGTCATCATTTGAGGAGTTGGGCCAAGAATGTAAGTGGTGCTTATAAAAAGGAAAAACAAGATATAAGAATCTAAAATTAATCTCAAACATGTATTAAGATTGGTGCATTTGCTTACAGAGGAAATTAGGTGGTACCAAAGATCCAAAGCAACCAACTTATTGAAGGGTGATTGTAATACCTGATATTTTCAGTCGTTGGTTGCCAATGGAAAACATCATAAAACAAGAAATATTCAATTGGTAGACAGTGATCAAATCTTTGTAGAAAGATTAAGCAATAAAGTCTCACGTTACTCATTATTATAAAGGGTTGTTTGGACAACCAAATGAGTCTCCTATATCCTTGGTCAAATTGCAAACTGAGGATACAAGTCAAGTGGGCGATGCTTAGTATGAGGCTTATAGAACCATTCGTTGAAAAAAAAAATGAATAGGATTTGGCAGGTGACATGGCAGGCTAGCTACTCTTATGCATGCACTCTTACTGCTGCAGCAAGGGTTGGATCAAATTTGGGCAATGCTACCGTACATCTATAACCTCGTAGGAAGTAATAACTCAAATAAATCTAGACCATTGATTTTTTAGATTTTATGAATTAAATAAATAAATTAGTAAGCTAAGGAAAGGAGAGAAAATCCATCAAACCCTCTAATCACGTAAGAAACGTATCTGCACTTCCTTTCTCCGTATACACAGGGAGCAAAGACGCGGAATCCCATCGGCGCATGCTACGCAAGCGGATGAGGGGGTGTTTGCGTTATCTAACATTTCCTTTTAATTATTTGATACACGGTTGATTTTACAAATCCTTTTGATACACGATTTATTTTACAAATTGACACAGATTACCAAAACACCGTTATATACAATCTTAAATCCAAACTTAATTTTTGTTGTCCACTTCCGTATTATGCTACACGTTCGTTCTTCTGAAAGCACGAAAGCTAATGCAATGAAGATCTCTAGAACCAAAAGTGATTTTGAATTTTTGATGCATGTAATAATTCATACTTATTGGCATGACACCACCAGAAAGAACGATTATTCTACATAAATTACACGTTATTTACATGCATCAAAAATATTTGTCACGTCAAAAGATCGGGGAAATTACACGTTACAAATCTTACATGTGGATTCATCAACAAGTACACGTTAGACATTACATGCATCAAAATATGTCACATCCAAAATTCCAAAATAAAAAGATTTGCCACATTCAAAAAAACCAGATACGGATCAATTAGATCAAGAGCAAAAAAAAAATCTAGAACTTTCCTTATTTATTTTATTTTAGTAAATAAGAAATTAAATAAATTTATATTTCACATATTAGCCATCCGATCTAATTGAAGAGATGGCTCACAGTCATGTGAGGGTACCACAGCAAACCCCATCAAATTTACATATGGTTATTCTTGTACATTTTTGCATTCAAATTGGATCCTGAGTTTTTTTTTATATATAACGGAACTACGGTAGGCTTATGCCGACCTGAACGTGAAGATGTAAAGTTTGTCGCATTCAAATTGTATTGAAGATGTAAAGTTTGTTGCACGCACAGGATTTGAGAAAACGTGAAAAAGAAAAGGAGAGAGAACAACAACTAGCTAATTACAGAGCCTTTGGATCATAGCTAGGGACGACATCTGCTATTTTGGTAGCTTTAGCAGGTGGGTTAGGTGAAATACTGACATTCCAATATAACAGGCAATGTTCTTTAATTTTTTCTACGACTTTGCATCATTGTATTCAGGTCCGGATGGGGGCCGACACAGATACGTCACTTGATGACACGAGACACGAGTTTACCAAAAGCATATAGTCCAAGTTTATAGGGAATATATATGTGTGGTCGGTCATTTGCTGAGCGTTCTAGTCTTCTAGAAGGGCTACCTACCAGGCTACTACCTCATGCACACATCATAGTAGCATAGTTTCTCGTCAACATCACCCGTTGGGCCAATCTAGCTTGAACCATTTAGCGTTAGCGCGTGTGTCTCAGTGTCTGGTTTAGGGGTAGGCACTAGCACTAACCCGCTTTCTCTTATGTATAACTACAGTTCACGGCCAAAACTTCTACTACGCCTGAATTATAAAAATACCGCATTTTCAGAAGCAGTTGACATGGAGTGTTCGGCTGGTATTATTCCGGCACTGTTTATGCTGGGATTTACTGTCTAAAATGTTATGAGAGAAAAACACTATTTCGATTGAAAAAAAAAAAGTAAATCGGTCAGCAGAATATCACCAGCCGAACACTACTTAAGAGGCTGTTTGGATTGGAGCCACACTTTGTGCCACGGGTGTGGCCCGCCATCATTAATTAGCATAGCGTTTGGTTTCTTCGCAGCTTTAGGCAGCCACAACGCCAGCACACTCATTTCTCGCCACACTCTGTGGCATTGGATTTTGCCGCCATATTTGTGACGCCGCCGCAACTCGCCGCAGCTGTGGTGTGGTAAAAGGTGGCGTAAAACCAAAAGTCTACCTCTAGAAATCTTTAAAAAAAATCAAATCAAATAACGTTAAACTGCACAAAAAAAGATTAGAAAAAAATTATGTGCACAAGCGGTTGCTGCATAGTCCAAATTAAAACTATCGGTCTAGTTAAGACTACACACATCTATCTAAATTCCCAAGCACATTATAAAAGATCCTAATCAAGCAACTAAGATATCGAACTAGTTAGAGCTCACCTAACCAATTCTAGGAGCAAAGCCACATAAACCTATGCCACTAGTACTTCAAGTACCGAGGAGCTCCTACACATGCTATTAGCAAAAGCACAAAGCTCCTAAGCTCACTAGCAATGCACAATAACAAGGCTACACAAGCCAAATTAGAAAACATAAATTATTTAGCTACACAAACTAAGCAATGTAACTAACAAGGTTACTAAAACTAAATTAATTATGTAGGGGAGCTACTTCTATGCTATACAAACAAGAATGTAACTAGCAGTGTGCTGGCGTTGTGGCTGCCTAAAGCTGCGAAGAACCCAAACGCTACGCTAATAAATGATGGCGGGCCACACCCGTGGCACGGAGAAGCACAATATATGAAATGTAAATACAAGCTTGTGTAATAGAGAATGCAAACCAACGGAGAAACAAGGATTATATGGTGATTTTTCTCCCGAGGTTCACGTGTTTGCCAACACGCTAGTACCCATTGTGTCGACCGCTCACTTGTGGTTCGGCAGCTAATTGGCATCACCTGCCAAGCCCACACGTTGGGCACCACAAGAACCTACCCACAAGTGAGGGTAGCTCTATGATACGCTCTACTAGTGTTGCTCTTCGTGTCTCTCGCGGGATGAGCATGGTACCCCTCACAAATCCTTCTCCGGAGCACCGCACAATCTTCTTGCATACTTCACGATGGAGAACTTGCCACCAAGCTGTCTAGGAGGTTGTAAGAAAAATGGACCCTTTGGCCCATTTAGTTTAGATTTTGGTGTTTGAGGAACAACATGACCCTTTGGACTAATGTTGGTTGCTAGTATACAAGGTGTAGTTCAAATGGATGCAAGGTGGACTTTGACTTGGGTAATGAGGTGATCCGGATGATCAAAACCTCAAGCAAGACATTAGAAGCTTTTTTGAAGACCTGTAAGACATGCTAGAAGTCAAATACACTAAGAAGTAGAAGCGCGGACACAAATACACAAACCAAGTTGAAGCCACTCAAGCCGAGACAAAGAGGTGAATGAATTGAAATTGTCTCATGATATTGGATCTTCTCAAATTGATATGACACCAATTCAAAGCTATAGAACTTTTCATTAGCTTTCTGAAAAGTCCAAGATCATCAAACTCGGAGTTTGGAACAAAACGTTACGCCCAAAATACGGAATTGTGTCTGTGCTAAAAATGGAGCGTCGGACGGTCCGACGCTAATGGTTCGACGCCCTTATCTTTGGTCCAACGCTCCCTGGACCGAAGTGAATAGTGGCACCATATAGTCCGACGCTAATGGTCCGACGCTCACCTAATGGTCTGACACTACCAGAATTGCTAGTTTCGATGGTAACCTGTAGAAAGCGTCAGACTCTGACGCAATGGTCCGACGGTCCATCAAAAGTACGGTCCGACAGTCCGCAGAAAGGGTGATGTTGTCCCCAACAGCCATATCTTTGCTTGGGGGCTATAAATATGTGCTCCAACCGGCCAAACAAGGTGAGAGAGAGATGGGGGAAGGTAGCAGTGTGCTTGTGCACCACTTTGGAGCTCTCCATTTGCATAGGGTATAAAGATCACTAGGTGATTAGTGTAGGTGCTTTGCAAAGTGCTTAGGTTAGTTAGACCACACTCATATGCGCTTGCTCTAGGCTTAGGTCTAGTTGCTAGTAAGGTTTGCATACCTCTTAATCAAAGGTGCTTGCGCATACTATGCTTGTACTCGAAGGGGCTTGTAGTCTTGTGAGGCCACACCAACCGCGTTTGTGGTGTGGCCGCCACCGTGTACCAAAGGGAACAAGGCCCATAGTGTTTTGGCTGGAAGCTTGATAGTGAAGACGGAGGGCAGCGGTTAGGGAGAGGCACATCGGAGACCCACTTGCACGTGGGGAAGGCCCGGGGCTATCCACGGAGTTACCCGACCGAGAGCTTGGCCCTTGCGAGGGGTTCCAACAAGGACTAGGGGGAAGCTTGCGCGCTTCTCGATATCTTAGTAAAAATATCAGAGTCATCGACGGGAGTTTGCATCTCTACCTCATCTTTACCTTTTGCATTTATATTGCTACCTTGGTTGTGTACTTTATTTTCCTAGCTTAGTTGATAGGCTAGTTGATAGGATTGGAACCTCGATTGCATAACTCTTTTGCGGTAGAGATTGCAACACACCTAGCAAAATCGTAGTTGCACATTTACATAGATTACTTTCTTGCATAGGTTTTGCTAAGGTGGAAATTAGAGGCCATAGTTAGAAGTAGAATTTTAAGTTGCCTAATTCACCCCCCCCCCTCTTAGATGTCACGGTCCCTCCCTGTTCACAAGGTCCCCCTCTTACAGAGGTCCAGACCGGACCCTCACTGAGCGACTAGACCCTCCCTATTCACAAGGTCTAGTCCTCCAGATCGCGCCACGTGTCATTGAGTTCAACCATGAACGTCCATCTCCAATGGTCACTAACACTATGCCAACGGCTACTCAGTGAATACTCTGGATCGGACTCAGCCACCAACGACCGGACCCAACGCCTCCCAAGGTCCGGAAGGAAACATAGAGCATCCAGACTGCACCAAACTGACCGAACCCGGTCCGGCTTCAACGATCGGACCCAGACAGCGCAAGGTTCAGAACTCCAAAATGCACCACGTTGCCTCTTCACCGCTCGCGCTACAACCGAACCCACAACTCAGTGTCCGGTCCTACCCAACACCTGGGTCCGGAAATACTTGTGCTGCTGTTGCTAACAACCGGACCCGATGCAGCCCTAGGTCCGGTCCTCTAGGTCCAGAGCTCCACAGAGTCGCACCTTGCCTAGGGTTGATGACTGGACTCACCCACTCAAGGTTTGGTCCTCCCATAGCCAGGGTCTAGTCCTCCAAGACCACCTCCTTTTCTTCTCCAAGTTGATCCATTTCAACTCCAACAACTTCTTCTTTGTAAATGTGACAATACCACCAAGTGTACACTACCATGTGTATGTGTGTTATCATTTCACAAACATTTTTCCAAAGGATTAGTCACTCAATTCACTATGCCACTCGATCCTAGCAACGATGCAAAGTTAGATCACTCGAGTGGCACTAGATAACTGATATGCAAATAAGTTTGTCCCTCTTGATAGTACGACCATCTATCCTAAACCCGGTCATGCACTTCTCTACACAACCTTTGATCGGTGAAATAAAATGCCCTAAGGTTATACCTTTGCCTTGCGCATTCTATTTCATCTCCAATGTTGATGCAACACATGCACCAACCAATCACAAATGATATGATCCACTTCATATCATCACGTGAACGTATTGGTTCATTGATTTTGACTTCACTAGCTCTTCACTGTTGCTTCGGTCTATCAGCGCCAAGTCATCCCTCAACTTGCCCTTCACACTTGCAACCAGTCCATCAAGCCAAGTCTTGTCTTGATCTTCTCCACCTTAGTCACATGACTCCATATTATGTCTCATATGCAATGAGTACCTTCATCACATTGTGAGCCTTGCTAAGAAACCCAAGCCATCTTGACCATCATGGCATGAGTTGCTCACACGAGTGTATCTGTGGACTAATCACCTGTGTATCTCACATTTAAACACATTAGTCCACATAGGTTGTCACTTAATTATCAAAACCAAACTAGGGACCTTTTAGAGACCCACATGATCTTTTGTCTCATTTGTGGTCCTTCTACGACTACACCATATAGTCACATGTGACTAATTAAGTATAAGATGCTATAATTTTATATTAACTTTCATAAATCTTATACTAAATATTTTTTGCCCATAAACAATCTTAAATGAAAAGAGTTTCAACTATAAAGTTTTAGATCTCATCAAGAACTACAAGTTTGTATGGAGCCGGTTGAGGTCGTTTGACAAATTAAAAAAAATCAATTTCAAGATCTAACGTAAACACAATTTGAACCCCTAAACATTCTTAAACAGGAAAAATCTTCCACTTCAAAGTTTTGGATCATGTTGGCCTCTACAATTTTATTGAAGTTTGTCTTCGTCCTATTTTATTTGAAAAAAAATTATGAATTTATTTGTTTGGAAGCTATTTTCTAGGATGATCGACTTAGTTATCATATATATGCATATGTATGCCACCTGTGTAACTAAACTTAATTAATTGGAGAATATACAGGTCTCTTTCCTGGCCTTGTATCATGAACTTCTATCTATAAATGACTCGTCTTGGATGAAATTTAGAATATGTACTCCTGAAAGATGATTACGAATGGAAAACTGGGTATATATATAATAATAATATAAATAATGTAGTATCTATCGATCACACTAGTTGCATGTAGGGATTATCCATGCTGTGTCATGCATACACGAACTGACGTTCATTCAGTTTACATGTTCGTTAATTTTACTTTTCTCCTTGCGTCACTGTTGATAATTGCTACGCAAATTATAACAAATTAAGTCTCTATGTACTAGAGTGACTCATTTTGGATTCTCAGCGATATGCCATTGGACTATATGCTTTTGATGCGATTTTTTTTCGGTTCTTCGCATCTTTGAGTGTTCACACATCTCCACGTCTGCTGATTGCAGTTCCAAAGTGTTGCACAATTCGCGCATGCAAGCGTTAGTTCGACTGAATCAGAGAGCTGATGATGTCAACTCCACAGTTTAATATAGTATTAGACGTACAGAGTCAGGGATTATATGCGTGTCGACATGCATAACATTCCCACGTAGCCAACAATAATTCTCCAAAAACAAACTTAGGCAATGATATGATGTGACATGAAAACAATAATTCTCCAAGAGAAATAGGTTGAATTAGGTCGCTTAAAACATAATCTTATGGTTCATTAAAAACTTTGTCTGAAGATATATATACAAACCTAAACTTTAAATGCACAGCTATGGTTTATCTAGCGATATATTTTACCCTAACCAAATAGTTTAATTTGCAACCGTTTTATCTAGCGATACGCCCTGTTCGTTTTTGGGCTGGTTTGGCTTATAAGTCATGGCTGAAAGTACCGTTGACTAGTTTGATGTGAGAAAAAAATATTGTTCATTAGCTGATAAGTCATGGCTTATAAGCCAAATACAACCAAGCGAACAGTATATATTCCAGGAAAGTATAGGCACACAACAAAACTAAAGCAAGTGCAGAAGTATAAAAGCGATAAGTGAAGATTTGTGCAAAGACAGATGTAAACAGTGCAAATAAAGATGTAGCCCGTGGTATCAATAATTATGCTAAGCACCACCACCCCTAATCCACATAGTAGCTCCACCAAGAATATGTGCCCGGTCACTCAGACTCGTCCAAGGACATGGGCCTGCGTTGGCAAGAGGGAATTCCTTGTCAACCATTAAAAAAGATCGTAATTTCATGTGAGTCACTGAAAAAGTTTGGCAGACTTCAGCGCCATTGCTTTAATTTTGTTTTTGCCCTCCATGCCACTGCCATCAGATTGGGCTCTAATGGTATCACACTGTATAGGTGTGAAAAGTCGAAAATACCCTTAGATCTAAATGTCATTAATGCTTTTGAGCATCTTAACGACTTCAAATGAAAAAAAAACTCAAAACTAGTAAGTTGTAGATCTCGTCGAGATCTACAATTTTCATATAAAAATTATCCTCATTTAATTCCGCAAAAAAAGATATAATTTGATATGATTAATATATCTTAGAAAAATCATATATTTTTCGGTATTAAATGAAGATAATTTTTATATGAAAAATGTAGATCTCGACGAGATCTACAGCTTTCTAGTTTTGTGTTTTTCTATTTGAAGTCATTAAGATACTCAAATAAAATTAATGTATATTTAGACTAAGGGTATTTTTTACTCTTCACACATGTAGTTGACACCGTTGGAGTCCAATCTGACGGCAATGACATGGAGGGCAATAAAAAATTGGAGCAGTGGCGTTGAAGTCCGCTGAACTTTTTCAGCGACTCACAATAAATTGTGATATTTTTTAATGGCTCACAAGGAATTTGCTCTTGAAGCAAAGGCCCGCACAAGGTAGATAAGCAACATGCCACAAAGGCAGGTCTCACCTCAGGTTTCTTCCCATCACTTGATATCTCCACTATGGAGCTTGCATTGGTCCACTAATTAAGGAAGGAGGTTCTTCGTCCCCAAATCCTGTTTGATGGTCGTTCATGCTGAGCGAACGCTTGTCTCAGCATGACCGTGGTACCCCGACTCTCTTAGCTAACGCGCGGGCTGCTAAAGCTGACACACACTCGTCCACCCCGACCCAGCTCGCCTCGGTTCTTCTTTTTCCCCCGGCCAGCCCCGCACCCGCCCACCTCGACCACTGCCCAGGCCGCCGACAACCTCCCCTCCCGGCGCCCACCTCCACTGGACGAACTCGCCCTTCCCTCCCTAACCCCAATGGAGGAGCTCGCCAGTGACTCCTTGCTTCCGCCGCCGGCACCGCCCATCCGTTATCTCGCTCACCGCGCCTCAACCCGCCAACACCGTCAGGCCGGCCGCCTCCCCTGGGACCCTTCTTCTAAGGCTGCCGGCCATAGATGGTCGCAAAATATGAAACATTAACCGCTGCCAGTGCCGCCGCCGTCAGCGCCTCATCCACAACCGCCCCGGCCGTGGCCCGTGGCGACCTCGCCACTAGCTGTTCCGCCCACCACCTGCCCCCCTTCTTCCCTAGTTCTAGTTAGAAGCGCACACACGCCATATAAGATTTTGGGTGGTACCCCAACCTGTTTTAGTTTCATGTGTGGACCCTTTCCCCCTGAAAATTAGCTGAGCCGCTGCGGCTTTTGACTTGCCATCGAAATTCACTCTCATTATTGTAATGGTATATCTTTACTAGTTGCATGGCGTAATACGATGTCGTACATCGTGCTTGTTTTTTTCAAATGCTCTCCCATTGCAACATGTTCTTAGTATGGGAAAAAACTTAAATTATATTCTAATTGTTCATCCTTTATAAAGTTGCAGACACACTTAAAGTATCTTCTTTTAACAGTACAAAACACGTAAACTTGAATCATCATGTCGTTTTTTTATTGCAACCACGGGCACTCACCTATCATCAAATATATGTGGTTCGACTCTTCGAGGACTGGCGGCGTGCAGATATTGGCGTCGCAGGTGGGATAGCGGCGGCATGGACAAGGCGATCGCCGTAGCCATGGTCGGGTGGTTGCTCCCATTGCAACGCACCACTACCGGAGACCGGCTCTTTGCCGAGTGCCAGGTGGTTTGCCGAGTGTTGTTTTTCGGGCACTCGGCAAAGCCGCCTTTGCCGAGTGTTTTTTTTTTGACACTCGGCAAAGAGACGCTTTGCCGAGTGTTTTTTTAACACTCGGCAAAGAGGCTCTTTGCCGAGTGTTTTTTTTTGACACTCGGCAAAGAGCTTCTTTGCCAAGTGTTATTTTTTTTTACACTCGGCAAAGAAAATTTCAAAGCATATTTTGAAGCAATAAATTAATTCAAATGAAAAAGTTTTCAACTACAAAGTTGTATAACTCATCAAGATGTACAATGTTTGTTTTGGTCTTTTCTTCATATGACAAAGTGAAAGTAAATTTGTTTACAAATCTAACATATCTTTCTTGTAGTTTACGAAACTACGAAAGAGAGATATAAGATTTATGAACAATGTTAGAACGACCATGTCGGATGAACAGATAATCAAACAACCAAAATAAACTTTGTAGATCTCGAAAAGTTATGAAACTTTGTAATTGACAACTTTTTTATTTGAAATCATCTTGTCATGCAAAACTGCGTTTGAATTTCAAAATTTTAAAATTCAAATTTTGTAAATGACCTCGGATGGGAAAACTTCCTAAACTAAAAGTGTAGATCTCGAAAAGCTATGAAACTTTATAGTTTACAACTTTTTTATTTGAATTCGTTTAGGGCCTCAAACATGTAATTTACACTTGGCAAAAAAAACTTATTTACCGAGTGTTTTTTTTTGACACTCGGCAAAGAGGCTCTTTGCCGAGTGTTTTTTTTTGACACTCGGCAAAGAGCTTCTTTGCCAAGTGTTATTTTTTTTTACACTCGGCAAAGAAAATTTCAAAGTATATTTTGAAGCAATAAATTAATTCAAATGAAAAAGTTTTCAACTACAAAGTTGTATAACTCATCAAGATGTACAATGTTTGTTTTGGTCTTTTCTTCATATGACAAAGTGAAAGTAAATTTGTTCACAAATCTAACATATCTCTCTTGTAGTTTATGAAACTACGAAAGAGAGATATAAGATTTATGAACAATGTTAGAACGACCATGTCGGATGAACAGATAATCAAACAACCAAAATAAACTTTGTAGATCTCGAAAAGTTATGAAACTTTGTAATTGACAACTTTTTTATTTGAAATCATCTTGTCATGCAAAACTGCGTTTGAATTTCAAAATTTTAAAATTCAAATTTTGTAAATGACCTCGGATGGGAAAACTTCTTAAACTAAAAGTGTAGATCTCGAAAAGTTATGAAACTTTATAGTTTACAACTTTTTTATTTGAATTCGTTTAGGGCCTCAAACATGTAATTTACACTTGGCAAAAAAAACTTATTTACCGAGTGTTTTTTTTTTGACACTCGGCAAAGAGCTTCTTTGCCGAGTGTTTTTTTTGACACTCGGCAAAGAAAATTTCAAAGCATATTTTGAAGCAGTAAATTAATTCAAATGAAAAAGTTTTCAACTACAAAGTTGTATAACTCATCAAGATGTACAATGTTTGTTTTAGTCTTTTCTTCATACGACAAAGTGAAAATAAATTTGTTCATAAATCTAATATATCTCTATTGTAGTTTATGAAACTACAAGAGAGATATATAAGATTTGTGAACAATGTTAGAACGACCATGTCGGATAAACAGATGATCAAACAACCAAAATAAACTTTGTAGATCTCGAAAAGTTATGAAACTTTGTAATTGGCAACTTTTTGATTTGAAATCATCTTGTCATGCAAAATTGTGTTTGAATTTCAAAAATTTAAAATTCGAACTTTTCAAACGACCTCAGATGAAAAAACAACCAAAATAAACTCTGTAGATCTTGAAAAGTTATGAAACATTATAGTTGATAACTTTTTGATTTGAAAACATCTTGTCATGCAAAACTGCGTTTGAATTTTAAAATTTTAAAATTCAAATTTTATAAACGACCTCAGATGGAAAAACTTCCTAAACGAAAAGTGTAGATCTCGAAAAGTTATGAAACTTTGTAGTTTACAACTTTTTTATTTGAATTCGTTTAGGGCCTCAAACATGCAATTTACACTCTATTTAGTATAATATATTGGGAACTAAAACGGAATCCAGACACAAGTGAGAGTGTAGTGTAGTGGTAGAGGAGGTACGTGCACAGCGGGAGGTCTCGGGTTCGAATCACGTCGGCCGCGTAGCCATGAAATTCACGCGAAAAATGTTGGAGATGGGTGGGCGCTGGCCGGTGGGGGCCTCCATCAATAAAAAAAATTCATTTTTTGGGTAAAAATTCCCATTTTTTCGGGTTTTTTTCGGTTTCAACTTTGCCGAGTGTCGGCACTCAGCAAAGGCTTTGCCGAGTGTCGGCACTCGGCAAAGGCTTTGCCGAGTGCCCGACAAAAGACACTCGGCAAAGACACCTTTGCCGACGGGTTATTTGCCGAGTGTTCTTTGCCGAGTGCAGCACTCGACAAAGCCTTTGCCGAGTGCAAATTGAGCTTTGCCGAGTGCCCCTGGCACTCGGCAAAGCCACTGATTCCCGTAGTGCACTACTGAAACAAACTACCTCAATCATTAGGCTAGCGCTGCTGAAACAAATTAACTACCTGTCATCAGGCTACTAACTGTCATATTCTTCACATTCAGTTTAGCAAAATTTACTTGACTGGTTTTTGCAGCTTAGCATGTGATTCAGGGAGCCATATATGTGATTTTGGAACGGACAAACCGTTGGTAAGTAAATACTTGTTGCACTTCTTTTAGCTATAGCTGATCATAATTTTTCATGGTTAAAAAAACTGTAGTTAGTAGTAGCTCAGTATTCTGTGAGTACGATTTTTTCTCATCTACATGATGCATATGTCTGCCATTTTGTACCTGCCACGTAGCCTGACTTTGGTATTTGTTCCTCATAATTAGCATTGTCATAAATTACAGGTTTGAGGAGGCGGTTTCATTATTTTCTGCTATGCTGAATTTTGCATCACATTCTACTTCAGCAATCAGCATTGAGCCAACTGGAATTTTAGAATGTGCCAGAATCATTCCACTGAATACTTGGGCTCATAGGGGAGTTGTTTGCTTTAGCTTGTAGGGGAGTTGCATTGCACCAAATGAATAAAATGTTGTGCAAAAGGCAAGAGCACTGCAGGTCACTTGAAATAAATGTTGTAGGCTTCAATGTGTCGCAGCAAGTGTGGCGGCATCTGGCATCATAGACCATGTACTTGCATGGTTTCATCATTTTTACTTCTATGGTTTCTATCGACAGGTACAATTGGCATGGATGGTCTTTAGAACTTCTCCCATTTCAGTTATGATTCCAGACAATCAATTGTATGAGTCACTGATTGATTTATTTCATGTTTGATTTGCACTTGAGAAATCTGTTGCTCCCAATCATTTGGAACATTTGGCTGACATATCCTGTAGACCAAAGCCCAAGGTGCCACCTGAATACTACTCTTCTCATTCGATTCTTCAGCTCAAAACTGCATATCTTTTCAAACTAAACTTATGTATTTATCCTTACTAGTTTCTTTTGTTTCTGCAATACTTTGACTGCAGTTGAAGGAATCTGATACTGCTACCAAGATATGAAATGAATACGATTCATAATGTCCAAGCTTGTGAATTGCTGGCAGCAAGATCCAATTGAATGAAGGTGAAAAGGGAGACTTGAAGAAATCCGTGGGAATGCGCTGATGTTCGGACCTTGTCGAGTATAAAAATGCACCTTACTTGACATGATTGAGCATCAAGATGAAAATTTATAAAAATATATATAGCATATTCAAGACTTGGGTAGTCTTTTTTTTATATATATATATATATGAAGTATTGGGGTAGCTGAAAGGTGAGCTATTCGTTTCAGGTTAGACGGTGGGCTTGTTGGCCATTGCATGGGCTGGCCAACATATATAGCAGTCGGACAGCTAGGGACTGACGGCCCCATCTCAATGGCTGAAAAGCATGTCGAATGCATAGTGAAACCCACATTTGGTTGTAAGATTATTTATTTTCCTGTGCAAGCTACTTTTGATGGAATGTATTACAACTTATGTTTTCGATGAATTTATAGACCAAACATTTCGTTTAATCTTAATCGGAAGAGAAGAGAATATATGCTGATGTTGTAAAAACCTATACTCTGTACCTTTGCATTCGCTATCATCAAATCCTGACACGACGATGCATGTCAGTCGCCGCAGTGGCTGGAGCATCGCCCTGCGGTGAGGTGGTCGTGTATTATTTTTGTTGCCGTTGCAACGCAGAGCTTAGTAAATAAATAATAAAGCACTTTTAACAGATTTAATTATTAATACGCACACAAGCTAACTAAGCACAAACCACACACATGAAGATGGAGAAGACGGCTCTCGCATGAATTCAAGTTCAAGCGAAGTGGGTTTCGGCCGACTTGTTTATCAACCAGCCTTCGATCTCGCGCATCAGCTGAATCTGGGTCCACATGGGGCCCTCGGCGAACCCGCACCACAGCTTATCGACCACCGGCGCGTTGGAGAGCAGGAACTTGGCCACTGCGCGGTGCCTCCCTGGTAATGCACCGGGTTGATCTCCCTCACTTGGTTCCTCAGGCAAGGGATCATGGCGCTCGGCGTCGCGAGAACCGAGTGCGGATTGTAGCTGAGATGGCGCGCGTCATGTAGCTCCTCCTCGCTGAAGCGAATGTAGTCGGGGCGGTCACCAAAGTCGTGCTCCTGGGGATGGAAGGCTAGTGACAGCGTCTCCAGGTTCGGGGCGTGCTCGAGGACCGTGCTCATCGCGGCGATGGCGCCGGTGTCGTCGTCATTGGGCAGGCATCCCCTCATCTCGAGGTGGAGGAGGCTCGAGAAGGAAGGCAACCTCATCGGCACGCCCTTGTCGAGGCCTGAGCCGAGGCGAGCGGACTCGAGGCGCAGGTGCTTGGCGTTCACAAACAGCTGAAGAAGCTGCCTCAGGTTCATGAGCTCCTCCTCTGATGTGGCCTCTGTAAAGAGAAGTGGGAGAACCATATAACTCCTTGGGCTGCTCTTGGTTGCGTGTTATAGGCACGGGAAAAAACCTCGTGGTGGCAAGTACACAAATCTCGGGATTACAACAGATCTCATGCCTATCTATTCTAACTACCATATACAACCGAGTCAATCCACATTACACGGGTTACATAGGTTCAATGAACCTGGAACATGACTACTCTTAACACCCCTCCTCAATCTTAACCGGCCACTAGGTTAAGATTGGACCTAAACTTGCTGATCTTGGCTGCAACAATCAGTTTGGTGAACCCATCAGCGAGCTGGTCGTCTGTATGTATCCATCGGATGTCGAGTAGCTTCTGAGCGACCCTTTCCCTCACAAAATGAAAGTCTATTTCTATATGCTTTGTGCATGCATGGAAAACTGGATTTGCAGAAAGATATGTAGCACCAATGTTGTCACACCAAAGCCGAGCTGCGCATGGATGTTGTATCCCCAACTCATCAAGCAACTTTTGAATCCACATAACTTCAGCTGTAGCATTCGCTAGTGACTTATATTCTGCCTCGGTGCTCGACCTCGACACAGTAGCCTGTTTCTTGGCGCACCAGGAGATCAAATTTGGTCCAAGGAAAACGGCAAAGCCTCCAGTGGACCTTCTGTCATCAGGGCATCCCACCCAATCAGCATCCAAAAATGCACTCACCATTGTAGATCCAGATCGACTGATCTTCATGCCAAGCTTGAGGGTTCCTTGAACATACCTAAGTATTCTTTTGACAGCACTCTAGTGAACAGATGTTGGCGCATGGAGAAATTGGCATACCTTGTTCACAGAGAATGAGATATCAAGTCTAGTCAGGGTAAGATACTGTAGTGCTCCAACTATACTCCTGTATCTTGTGGCATCCTCAATTTCAAGAGGTTCCCCTTCTGTCACACTTAGTTTTTCAGTCAAAGAGAGAGGAGTATCAACTGCCTTGCACTTGTTCATCCCTGACCGATGCAGTACATCAGCTGCATATCTCTCCTAAGAAAGCTTGAGACCATCACCAAGTCGTTTGACCTCTATGCCAAGAAAGTAGTGCAGATCTCCAAGGTCCTTGAGAGCAAATTCTTTCTCAAGATCCTTAAGCAATGCATCTGTCGCTTTCTGTGATGAGCTTGCCACTATAATGTCATCCACGTACACAAGAACAAATATAGTGTAGCCACCCTTGCTATAATAAAACAGTGACATATCGGCCTTAGAGGGTGCAAAACCCAAGGCTACTAATTTTGCACATAACCTGGCATACCAAGCTCGCGGTGCCTGCTTGAGTCCATAAAGTGCTTTCTCAAGTTTGCATACAAAATTTGGTCTATCTGGATCTGCATAACCAGAGGGTTGTCTCATGTAAACTTCTTCTTCCAATATGCCATGCAAGAATGCATTCTGCACATCTAACTGTCGAAGTGCCCATCCTCTCGACACAGCAATGGATAGTATGAGGCGAATGGTTGCAGCCTTGACAACAGGACTGAATGTGTCTTCATAGTCAATTCCATAACGTTGACGAAACCCTTTGGCCACCAAGCGAGCCTTATACCTGTCAATAGCACCATCTGCCTTTCGTTTAACCTTGTATACCCATTTGCAATCAATAATGTTTTGCCACTTGGAGGTGGGACAAGTTGCCAAGTCTTGTTGTTCATGAGAGTCTTGTATTCAACATCCATGGCACCTTTCCATTTTGGATCACGGAGAGCTTCACTAACAGTAGAAGGCTCCCCAGAGGCAATAGCAGACATGCCCCAACGCACCATGCCATCGGTGTATCGCTTGGGCTGTCGAATGCCGTGTTGAAGCCGAGTTGTAGGGCGCACAGGTTCGGGCGCAGGCGCACCAAACGTAGAGGATTCGGAGCCACGGATCTCCCCTGTCGAATCAACAGCAGGCAGGACAGCCCCCCTGGCGCTAGATCCCAGTGTGGAGCCACATCCGTGGCCATAGGGCGGGCGGGTAAGGAGGCCGACGGGGTTGCCGCAGACGATCCGGAGGAAACCATCCCGGTGGGCGACAACTCCTACGCCGAGGAATCAGGCGCCGATCCCGAGTTGGATCCGCTAGCGACGCCGTTAGTTGCGCCAGGCGGATCAGCCCCAATCTCCGTGTTGCCACCACCTGGGGAGCACATGAAATACTGGTGCTGAAGCTTTGGTTCTTCAGCCAATTGCCCCGCCGTTACACCATCAAATTGCGCCGAATTTTTTTTCTGTAGTTGCAGCACAAACATAAGAGCTGGAGCACGGGTTAGTAGATACAGTATCAAGACTACCCTAGTCCAGTAAATTTGCATCTCCAAATGTAGAAAGAGAAGGCAAAAGTGATGGTGAAAGGAGGGCAATTTCAGAACGCAGCTGGGCACCGGCATTGGGATGAAGTTGAGCGAATGGGAAAACATTCTCGTCAAAGACAATGTCTCTAGAAATATAGACCCACCCCTCAGAGGGATCAAGACATTTAAATCCCTTATGTGAGTCACTATAGCCGAGAAACACACATCTCTTTGAGCGAAACTGAAGTTTTTTTGTGTTGTATGACCGTAGGTTCGGCTAGCAGGCATAGCCAAAGGTACGAAGGAAGGAGTAGTCGGGTTTATGGCCAAGAAGTCGTTCATATGGTGTTTCATTGTCAATGACCTTAGAAGGTAGACGATTAATGAGAAAAACTGCAGTTTGGAATGCTGCATCCCAAAACTTAAGCGGCATAGAGGCATGGGCTAGTAAGGAGAGGCCTACTTCAACGATGTGTCGGTGCTTGCGCTCAGTGGAACCATTTTGTTGATGTGCATGAGGACAAGAAATGTGATAATCTATCCCTATGCGCTTGAAAAAGGAGTTTAGGGTTTGGTATTCACCACCCCAATCAGATTGAACTGCCAAAATTTTGTGACCGAATTGTCGTTCAGCTAGGCTTTGGAAATCATGAAAACGAGCAAAAACTTCAGATTTATGGCGCAAGAGATAAATCCAAGTAAACTTGGTGTGATCATCAATAAATGAAACATAATAATTGTTCTTCCCGACCGAAGATGGTGCGGGACCCCATACATCTGAGAAAATCAAATCTAAAGGACTAGCTGAAACACTGGTGGAGCGAGGGTAGGGAAGTTGATGGCTCTTCCCTTGCTGACACGCATCACAGATGGCATCTTTATTGGACTTGCAAATCAGAAGACTATGGCGACTGATGACTTGCTAGACGATGGTAGAGGATGCATGCCCTAATCTAGCATGCCACACGGACTCGGATGGCTTGAACACACCAAGGGCTTGGTTATTTGACGAAGGCTTGAGGGGGTAGAGACCGCCTTCACACCTATCGTGCAACAGTGTTCTCTTGGTCCCTTGTTCCTTGATGAAAAAATCATTTGGATGAAACTCTAAGAAGGCATTATTGTCACAGGCTAAACGATTGACAGAAATAAGGCTTTTGTGGGCTTGTGGCACATGAAGAATTTTATTGAGATGAATTTGACTATTTGGAGTATGCAAAATACTATGACCAATGTAGTTGATATCCATACCCAACCCATTTGCAGCATGCACCTGCTCGCCACCGTTGTACTTGTCGCGGAACGAGAGCTTGTCTAGCTCCCCGGTGATGTGGTCGGTGGCACCGGTATCCATGTACCAGTTGGTGTTCACCCCGTATGAAGTCATGGCGGCTGAGGCGCTCTTCTGTGGTGGACCGGTGACGTTGGTGCCAAACCTCTTGAAGCAGTGATGCGCCATGTGCCCCTCCTTGCCATAGATCTGGCAGAAGACACCGTGGAGAAAGTTGCGGCCGCACTCGCCATTGCCGCCTGTCCTGCGGCCACCATGGCGACCACACCCGGAGCCACCTCGGCCACCACCACCATGGCCGGCGCGATGGTTGTTGGATGGCGCAACACCCCCGTGGCCGCCCCTGGTGGTGATGTTGGCAGAAGAGGGGGAGCCACCATTGCAGATTTCATGCCTTTGTTCATGGCTCACCAACTGAGCCTAGAGCTCCTGAAGGGAGATCAGTTCGACGCGGTTGGCAACACCGGTCACCACCGAATCAAATTCCTCCCCCAGACCCATGAGGATGTAGGAGGCGATCTCATCATCGTCGAGCTTCTTGCCGGCCGAGGCCATGTCATTGGCCAGGCTCTTCATCTTGGTGAAGAACTTCGCCACAGTGGAGGAGCCCTTGATCGCCGTGGAGAGCGCCATCCTCGTCATCATGAGGCGCACCCGGGACTGAGAGGCTTGCAGCCCCTGAATGGCAGCCCACAAGGAGGCCATGGTGGTCGAGGAGGCCACCTAAGAGAAGACATCCTTGGATAAGGAGGAGAAGAGGTAGGCTCGGACTTGGCTGTCCTTGGCGAACCACTTCTCATATTCCGAATTGACCACCGGCTCGGGCGTCTTGCCATCCGCACCAGCAGCGGCGTCCTCCTCCAAGAACTCAGGCGGAGGCTTGGCAGTGGACTTAGTGAAGCTCTAGAGTTGGGCACCCTAGAGGGTGGTTGTGACTTGCGCAAGCCACATGTTGTAGTTCCCACGGGTGAGCTTCTCCATCACCGGGGGGGAGAAACCTGAAGGAGAAAGAAGCAGCGGCGGCGTGGGAGGAAGCCGCCATGAGGATCGATGAAAAAAAAACCTAATCCGCTGGGATATGTGAGGTGTCTAATACCATGTAAAGAGAAGTGGGAGAACCAGATAACCCCTTGGGCTGCTCCTGGTTGCGTGTTATAGGCACAGGAAAAACCCCCGTGGTGGCAAGTACACAAATCTCGGGATTACAACAGATCTCATGCCTATCTATTCTAACTACCATATACAACCGAGTCAATCCACATTACATGGGTTACATAGGTTCAATGAACCTAGAACATGACTACTCTTAACAGCCTCTACTCCACAGACGTCGTGGTCAGGAACAAACTGTCGATCACGGCACCCCTGTACTTGAATGTTTATAGCTCTAATGAGTCGACAGCGACGGCCGTTAGGTTGTGGCAATAGTGGAGGGCTAGCCTAAGAAGGTGAGCACCGCTGACGATGGAGAGCATGGTCACCGTGCTACAGGCCTCGAGCGTCAGGTCCGTGAGGCGTGGGCAGCCGGCGACGAGCCGCTCCACGTCGCTCCTAGGGTCGGAGATGTGGGACAGGAGCAGTGTCACCAGGGATGGTAGGCTAATGGTGTCGGGCGGGGCCAGCCGACAGGAACTAAGGGAGAGCGACCGCAAGTGGGCGCAGGAGAAGATCACTCTTGTCGTGGTGTAGTCTCGTAGGACCCACGGCCACCAGTTCGTCTCATTGTCGTCATCAGAGGAATCAGAGGAGAGGACGACGCTGTCATCATTGGACTCGGATCCCGCTGCATCATCGATCATTGACCTCTGCCTCTCAACCATGTCATCGTCGTATGTGCATGGACATATGGTCGTCATTCTTGTGTTGATGTTGGTGGCCGCGGTGGAGTGCGTAAGGGTGGTCGTAGAGCAGGCGGCGGCACTAGAGACGGAGGTCGAGTTCAAGGCCCTCGGCGGCGCCCTGCTACATGGCATACGAGACCCACTGGTCCACCATCAAGGAATCACCATGGAGACCGTGGTAGCTTTCCACGGCAAAGCGGAGGGCTCGTAGGGGTACCGTGCCGCGTCGTCGTTGGCGGGCGATGATCGCGGCGCTGACGATGCTGTAGAAGGGCGGCGACACGTTGGGGTCCGAGGGAGGGCGCCACCCCGGGGAGTAGTAGCCGCGGTCACCGTAGTCAGGGATCAGGCTCTCTGGCTCCTCGAGGGAGACGGTGTCGACGGCACCGAAAACGTGGCACCACCGCGACGACAGCAGCGCCGTGCGCGCCGCCTCCTCAGCCGGGAGGAAGGAGAGGATGTGGCCGAGCGCACGGTCCTTTAGCTTGCTCAGGTGGCCACCGACGCCGGAGCACGATGTTGCGTGGGAGCTGTCCATCATGTCTGCTTCAATCGGTCGAGAACTCGTGATTGATTTTATTAGGGACTTCTATTTATGGTTCATCGTGTTTGGTTGATCTCTCCACCAAAATTGGCCCAATGGCCAACTTGGACCTTGATCCCGTGTCCTGATCGATGCTCTATAAATAGGTGGGGTCAGCAGCTCGTAGTACGAGATTCACTGTAGCCACAGTACCCCACCGACACAACCCTAATCGATCAAGGGTGCGCAAGTAGCGACGGGAAGCGCCGCCACCGTTCTTCACCGCCTCGCCATTGCCAAGACGTCTAAGTCGGCGCAGGGGCACCACTGCTACTCCTACACCATTGCCAACCTCACCACTAACCCCATGGCTGACTCTTCTTCCTCCAAGGCTGATGGTCAGGCATCCCTACCCCCCTCTCTCTCTCTCAATCCATCTCGCTCCAGTTCGTACTCTAGGTCATTTTATCACGAATAGAAGCATGTACACCCACTGATCTATGCCTAGTTGACCCTGGTTTATTCTAACAATGGTATCAGTTGAGCCTTACACTAACGTGTAGATCTAGATCAGGGTAGAAAGTAGAAGGAGATTATTCGATTTGCGATTTCGATCCAAACCCTAACCCTAATCCTAGAAGTCGGACGGAGGGGACAGGGGCTACCTAGGGCTCATCACTGCCATAGAGTGGGAAGAAGACTCACCGCCGCAAGGGAGAATGAGCCGAGCCACGCGCCGTCAGGCACAGACCACCACCGCAGTGGCTTAGGCTCAGGGCACCATCGCAAGGCCGCTCCATGGCGGCGCGCTCACCCTTGGGTGAACGCGCGCGCCGACGAGGGGGGCTGTGGCGGTGCCACCATCTTTCCTCCGGCCTCGGGCCACCTCATGAGATCCTACTTGCTTCGTGCGGGGCTAGAACAGAAGAGAAGGGGAGCGAGAAAGAAGAAGAGGAAGGGTAGCCGGATCTGCTCTGGCGGCGCTTTTCCTCACTGGCGCCCACGGCCAATGTGGCTGCCACCACTATTGCCTCTACAGCGAAGAGAGAGGAGGGGAGGGTGAAGAATGAGTTAGAGTTCAGGGGGAGGAGGCAGGCGCCTAGGTTTTGTCCCACCGAGATCGACAGACAACTATCCCATCGGATCTGACGGCCAGGGACGGTCAGGCCGGCTTTAGGACCAGGCGGGGGAGATAATTCTCGGCCTAGGACTAGGTTGTGGCCTGGGCATTGGGGAGCGCGGGCATGCTCGCACGAATCAGGCCGTGGGCCGGTTTTTCCTGAATGAACAGTAAAATTTTGTTTAGTTTTCCATTATTTTCAGAATCATTTCCCTTATAAGTTTTATATATTTTTTATCTCTATAATTTTGCACCAACGTGTATAATTTTAGAGAGTAGACAAATACCATGAAATGTTTCTGAAAAACAGACAAGTTTAGTTTTATGTTTCCGCTGCAAAGATGATGCTTATTATCTTCTAATTAAATTTGAATCAACATGAGGATTTAATTTTTGAAGAATAGTAATATTTTTTTTTTGTAAATTATGATATTATTATTTTCTAACCAAAGTTGTTGATAGCAATATTATAATTTTTTATTCATGATGTTTTATGCATTAGTTCTATTTCTGTCCAACGGTGATGTAGAATTAATGTAGAAGCACATTGTATATTTTAATTTTGACCAACGTTAAATTCCGGCATGCAATTATTATGTCAAATGTTTCTCACTTTCTCTAACATTGTTTTTTGGCTACAACGTAATGACATTTATCTCGTTCATTCCGCCTCTCAATGGGAGCAATTATAACACATGGCGAGAGAAGCTTGAGATAGCACTTGTGCTCTCAGACAATGATCTAGCACTTATCTCTCCGTGTTCCACTGAGCCTATGATCCGGTGAGGGTAGAAAACGAGACCGATGCAACTTTTGCGACTTGGCAGCATGACCATGCAGAAGTGATAATGAAGTACGATCTTGATCGTGCGAAGTGGAATAGTTCAAAACCGTAAGTGTTTGATGGTGATTAAAGGCACCATTGAGGATCCAATAAGGGGTTCGATCTCATAATGTACTACCGCCATTGAGTATCTCAAGAAGGTGGAGAGTCAGTTTACTGGCTCTTCAAAGGCTTATGCAAGCACTCTAATTAAGAAGTTAGTCAATGAGAAATACTCTGGTGGATGGATTAGAGAACACATATTGAAGATGAGCAACACGACATCTAAGCTCAAGCCAATGGACTTGGGGTTTAAGGATGAGTTCCTAATTCATTTGATTTTTGCTTCTTTGCTAAAAGAGTATGAGACTTTTGTTGTGAACTACAACTTACAGCCAGATAAGTAGGACATTGAGAAGCTCATTGCAATGTGTGTGTAAGAAGAGAGATTTAAGAGCTCACATGGTGACTCAGCTAACCATGTGAAGGAAAATAAAATAAAGAACTTTTACAACAAGAAAGACAAATCACAAGGAAAACCTCAGTGGGACAATAGCTCCTCATCTAAGTCACAAGGAAAGACCCCTCAGAAAGATCACCATCAGAAATCCAACTATGTTCAAGTGGACAAGGACACCTGCAAATGGTGCAAGAAGACTAGACACTACCAGAAGGATTGTCCAGATTTCCTGAAGCCCCTGATGAGAAAAGGTGAGGACATTATTACATTCATAGATGAGTCTTTATATTTAAGTTATGCAAAATTTACTTGGTGGATTGATTCAGGTGCAACTATTCATGTTGCAAATTCATTATAGGGATTCCATATGAGGAGGACCCTGCAAACAGGAGAAAGACACATTAAAGTGGCAAATTGAGTCCAAGCTGAAGTTGAAGCCATTGGAGAACTCTCATTAGAATTAAATGATGGCTTTGTACTTAAGCTTACAGATGTCCTTTATGTACCCTCTTTGCGTAGAAACTTAATAAGTGTTTCACGTTTAGACGATGATGGATTTGGTTGCCATTTTGGTAATGGTAAATGTAAGATAATGTTTAATCATAAGTGTGTTGGTGTTGCCTTCTGACAAGACGAGCTATATTTGTTATCACTTTCTGAGAATGTGAATGTTCTGAGCACTGAGAATGAGAATTCCTCCTCGTCTATGAATGCAAGAAATAAGCGGAAGAGAGTTCATGATGTATCATCAAAATTATGGCATTGTCGTTTAGGTCATATTTCGAGGGGGAGAATAGAACGATTGATTAAGAAATTAATTCTTCCGTCATTAGAATTTTTAGATTTAGAACAATGTATTGATTGCATTAAAGGAAAGTATGTTAAGAAAATAAAGAAAGACATCAAACGAAGCGTAGGAATTTTGAAAATAATTCACACAGATATATGTGGTCCTTTTCCTATGAAAAGTGTGGATGGTTATGATTCATTTATAACATTCACATATGATTATCCTCATTATAGATATATTTACCCATTTAAGGAAAGATAATAAGCATTGGATAAATTTAAGATATTTAAGGCTAGAGTAGAAAATCAGCACAATTTAAAGATTAAGATAGTAAGATCCGACCGTGGGGGAGTACTACGATCGACATACCCCATATGGCTAAGTTCCTGGACCTTTTGCAAAGTTCTTACAGGAAAATGGCATAGTTGCCCAGTATCTACATCGGGCGAGCCTCAGCATAATGGAGTAGCTAAAAGACACAACCGTACCTTAATGGATATGGTGAGAAGTATGATAAGTTACTCCACTTTACCGATAAGTTTATGGATGAAGGCGTTAAAACCCGCCATTCATATTCTCAATCGAGTACCAAGCAAGTCGGTGCCCAAAACACCATATGAATTGTGGACAGGAAGGGAACCCTCACTTAACCACTTACGTGTGTGGGGCTGTCCAACAAAGGCTAAAGTATTTAACCCAAATATTGGGAAGCTAGACTCCAAGACAGTCGGTTGCTATTTCATTGGCTATCCAGATAAGTCAAAAGGTTATCATTTCTACTGTCCTGGCAGACATACGAAGTTTGTAGAAACAAGACACGTTGTGTTCTTGGAGGATGATATGGTCAGGGGGGCATGGTAGCGTGAGAAATTAACTTTGAGGATAAGCGGGTATACGTGCCCACTCGATGGTTCAGGAGCCATTTTTCTCACTACCTGTTGCTGTTGCACCAACAGTACAAGACATTGTAGTGACAACATCTGTTATTAGTTCTTCGATGGCAACAATAAATGAACATGAGAAACCTATCCTTTAGGATCCTATAGAACAAGTTATCACACATAAGAATGAGCAACAATAGCCCCATATAGAACAAGCGCCAACTAATGAGGCCCCTAGAAGGTCTTAAAGAGCCAGAAAACCAGCCATTCCTGATGACTACGAAGTCTATGAATGTGAAGAATTTCAAATGGAGGGTGATCCCACCTCATTTGAAGAAGCCATGAGAAGCGCTCACTCATCAAAGTGGCTTGAAGCCATGCAAGATGAAATGAGATCAATGAGCACCAATGGTGTTTGGGACTTAGAAAGAATTCCTAAAGGAGCCAAGACAGTAGGCTGTAAATGGATCTACAAAACTAAATATGACTCCAAAGGGAATATGGAAAGATTTAAAGCGCAACTTGTGGCGAAAGGTTTTACGCAAAGAGAAGGAATAGATTATAATGAGACATTTTCTCCAGTCTCATGCAAGGATTCTTTTAGAATCATAATGGCGTTAGTGGTGCATTATGATTTAGAATTACAACAGATGGATGTAAAGACGACTTTTCTTAACGGGGATTTAGATGAGAATGTCTACATGGCACAACCAAAAAGTTTTGTCGTAAAAGGAAAAGAATGTATGGGATGCCGCTTGATGAAATTCATTTATGGATTAAAACAAGCCTCTAGACAGTGGTATTTAAAGTTTGATGGAACGATAAGGAAGTTTGGGTTTAAAGAGAATGTGGAGGACAATTGTATTTATACAAAGTTCAAGAATGGGAAATTTATTTTCCTAATCCTATATGTGGATGGCATCTTGCTCGCTAGTAGTGATGTTAATCTACTACTGGAGACGAAGAAGTTCATGTCCTCAAATTTTGACATCAAAGATCTCGGTGAAGCTTCATTTGTTTTAGGAATAGAGATTCACCAAGATAGAAGAAAGGGGGTTTTAGGATTATCGCAAAAGGCACACTTAAAAAAGGTTCTACAGAAATATAGTATGCATGCGTATAAGCCTTCACCTGCTCCTATAGTCATAGGTGATAGTTTTGGGGAATTCCAATGTCCTAGAAACCAATATGAGATCGATCAAATCAAAGCGGTTCCATATGCTTCAACTGTCGGAAGCTTGCAGTATGCTCAAGTATGTACACATCCTAACTTAGCTTTTGTTACCGGGATACTTGGCAGATATCAGAGTAATCTAGGAATAGAACACTGGAGAATGGTGAAGAAAGCTTTGTGTTATGTGCAAGGCACAAAAGGCCTCATGCTAACGTACAGAAGACCTGATTCCCTACATGTATAGGGGTATTCGGATTCAAATTTTATGGGAGATGTAGATGATAGAAAATCAACATCAGGATATGTATTTACTCTCACAGGAGAAGCTATATTGTAAAAAAGCTCCAAGCAAACCATCACTGCATCGTCCATGATGTATGTCGAGTTTGTAGCTTGTTATGAGGCCACAGGGCAGGTGACCTAGCTAAAGAAATTTATGTCCGGGTTGAAAGTGGTTGACGACATCCATAGACCACTCGAGTTATACTGCGACAATGAACCAGTAGTAACCTATGCTCACAACAATAGGTCAAGTAATGATGCCAAACACATTGACATAAAGTTCTATGTTGTGAAAGACAAAGTCCGGGATCATGCTATTAGTCTTGAGCATGTAAGCACAAAGAAGATGCTTGTGGATCCGCTTACAAAAAGTTTACCACCTAATGTGTTCAGAGAACACTTAGCCAGCATGGGTTTATAGGAAAGCCTATGATTCCTGTACAATAAGGGCCTAGATGAGAATCTATTTCAAAATAGAGGTGTATTGTAGTTGTTAATCCAATGGTACTGACTATTATGACGAGGCACGCTCTATGCGCTAATCTGTGATGGAATAGAAAAAAAAAGATAAGTATTTTAAGCTTAAGACAAAAAGGTGAGATCAAGGGGGAGAATGTTAGGTTGATCTCTCCATCAAGATTGGCCCCAATGGCCAACTTGGGCCTTGATCTCATGCCCTGATCGGAGGCGGCCAATCCTACATGGTTGGTAGGCCCCTGTCGCACTACGCTATATAAATAGTTAGGGGCCAACGGCTCACAGTATGAGGTTCACCATAGCCATAGTACCCCACCGATACAACCCTAACTGATCAAGGGTGCGCAGCAGCGATGGGAAGTGCTGCCACCGTTCTTAACCACCTCACCATAGCTAGGACGTCTACGTCGCCATAGGGGCGCCACAGCTACTCCTACACCATCGCCAACCTCACCACCGACCCCATGTAGGACTCTTCTTCCTCCAAGGTTGATGGTCAGGCATCCCTACCCCTCTCTCTCAATCCCTCTCGTTGTAGTTCGTACTCTATGTCATTTTATTATGAATAGAAGCATGTACACCCACTTATCTATGCCTAGTTGACCCTGGTTTCTGACACATCGATCAGGGTTGGTGCAATTACTTCATCAATCAGAGTCCATAAAAGATGGGATGCACAAAATGCGACACCGACATGGAGGAGTCCCATCCTCCGATGGCCAAGATCCATAAAAGATGGATCGTCGTAAGGTGAGATCGCATCACAAATTTACAACACCGCCGAGCGCCCGCCGATGATGACGATAGGCGATGAGGACCGCTTGTCCGAGCTCTCCGACGACCTTCTCTAGCGCATCCTCTACTTCATCTCCAAGGAGGCTGCTTCCACCAGCGTGCTCTTGCGATGGTGGGGCTTGCTGTGGCGGTCGTCTGGTGTCGGTGTTTTGAGTTACCACCAACGAGTAAATTTCTAATATTGCACATCTAGCTCGGATGGTGTGCTTAGAGGACACGAGGTTTATACTGGTTTAGGCAGAAAGTCCCTACGTCTAGTTCATCGCTGCTGCTCGTGTTACTATCACTGAAGGTTTGTAGTAGGGGGTACAAATAGGCGAGAGAGGGAAAGGATCACAAGTCTCTAGTGAAAGGAGTGAAAGGGTGTTGAGAGCTCAGTTGCTGCTCTTGTGAGTATCTGGATCTGATTGGTTCGGGGTTGGATCGGAGATCCCCTTCATGGGATGCCCTGCTTTCCCTTTTATAGGCTAAGGGAAAGCATGGGTTACAGCGGAGGAAAAGAGAAGAACCGAGAGAGAGAGGAGAGAGAGTCCTCAAAAATCATTGGGTCCTTCTTCATCCTTCATGCGGATCCTGCCGACCCTCTAGATGTCAACAGGGATAGCTCCACGTCATAAGCCCTATTTATCACTGACGCCATGCGCAAGAGTCGTATGCCGGGTCATGGCGTTCCATTTCCATCGTAGGAGATGTTGTGGTGAGCTGACGCGCTTGTCAGCGTTCGTACAGGAGTTAGGAAGAACAACAATGGTATGCTCGACGCTGATCTTGATGTGAATCATTAGGTATGGCCCGTCAAGGCTACGGGTTACATCGGGGCATGTCGGTCTCTTCCTTGGTGTCAGAGTTTTGACCTAGGCCCATTACGCTCAGACCTGGAGTGGTTGGCGGCGACATGGGTCTCCGTCGGGTGAGGCGGAGCCCGCGGCCTTGGGGTCGGGCGAGGCGGAGCCCACCCCCAAAGGTTGGGCGAGGCGGAGTGTAAACCCAAGGGTTAGGCGAGGCGGAGCCCGTGGCCTTAGGGGTCGGGCGAGGTGGAGCCCGTGGCCTCGGGGTTGGGCAAGGTAGAGTGCAAACCCAAGGGTCGAGAGAAGCGGAGCCCATGACCTCAGGGTCGGGCGAGGCAAAGCACGAACCCAAGGGTCAGGCGAGACGGAGCCCGTGGGCTTGGAGTCGGACAAGGCGGAGCCCGCCCCAAAGGTCGGGCGAGGCGGAGCTTACGCACCTAGGGGTATAAAAATCTTATCATATATTAATCAAGTTGAAAATTTTATAAAAATGACGAAACCATCATGAAAACCACTGAGAAGCTATTTAAATGGTTTTGAGAAATAAAAGGGTAAATGTTTGGTCTAAATATAAAATCAGACTTTTTTTTAGCAAAAAAAATATAAAATCAGACTACATCAACCGTTCTCACGTAGTCACGTTCTCACCACTCACGAGAGGCCCAAATCGAGAGAATTCGTGTATGTCCTCTGGGATGAACATGGGCCGGGCCTACCGGCCATTAATGAAGCCTAGCCCCTTGTTTAGATTAGAGTTAGAAATCAGTATTTGATATTATAGCATTTTTGTTTGTATTTGATAATTATTGTCCAAGCATAGTTTAAATAGGCTCAAAAGATTCGTCTCGTAATTTACAATCAAACTGTGTAATTAGTTATTTTTTTATCTATATTTAATACTCCATACATATGTCAAGATTTAATGTGATGAAGAGAGAGTGAAAAAACTTTTAATCTAAACAAGGCCCTAATAGAAAATAAAACAATTCCGTCATTTTCCTCTCTGTAATAAAATATTAAGGGAGGAGAATTTATTCAATTTCTATTCGTTATTTCATTTATTAGACCCAGATCCACGACCACGACGCTACGCCACCACGGTCAACGCCGACGTCTCCGGCGGACCATCGCGCGCCCTCCGCTCCCCTCTACCACCACCGCTGCCGCGACCCCCGCCTCCGGAGCATCCTCGGGTAGCGCTCTGGCTTCCCGCGCCGGCGGACGTCCTGGCGGCGGAGGCGGCGGCCTCCGTGGCATGTTGATGAGGGCGGCCGCCGCCCTTCCTCGCCGATCGCCCCGGCCCCCCAGAGCCGGGGTCCTCCTCCTCCCGGGCTCCTGCCCCCGGAGCCGCCTTCGACCCCTTCGACGTCGATACCAACCCGCCGCCGCGGCCTGAGCTGACGCCGAGCAGATCGGGCTCTGCAGTGACGCGCTCGCGCACTTCGAGGACAAGGGGAAGCGCTGGGATGACTTGTCCAATGAGTACAGAAGCCTCTCGGTATGGATGATTGTCGTTCGATTCTGCTTGTTTTGCTTCGAAGCAAAGCACGGCTGTTGCTATTGGGTTGCTTTAATGTGAAGTATTGGGGATCTGATCGGAGTGTGTTGGTATAGGATGCCGTGTATGGATACTACAATAAGTTAAATGTCTTCGCTAAATTCGACTGCAATACAAGATTTTAATCATGAGTAGTTTTTTCTTATATAAAAATAGTAGAATGTCACTGCTATCAGGCTCGAGATTGATTTCTATCGCTATCTAGAAGAAAACGTTGCGAACGTTTCTTTACTCTAGGGTATTCATAAATGTAAGGTGTATTTTTTCAGGGAAAAGTCCTCATAAGTACATTTTGATTTTTATTAGTTTCTCTTGCTATATGTTATCATTTGCTATGAAATCAACATTATCTTAGAAGACCTTGAGTACAAATCTATTGACACAGCGTTTTTACACTAAACACACAAAATTTTTCAAATTGTTGGTCAAAAGATGCAAGTTCTGACTATTTTTGAATCAAAATATGCCTTACATGATGGACAGCAGGGGTACAATTTCTTGATTTGGGAACCTATATATTTTCCTCCCAGCCATCTATGACAGATATATTTATTCATATCATTGTTTCATTAACCTTCTTGGAGATCATTCTGTAATATGGCCAATTCGCCATATCAACCAACGCCTTCATGATCTGTTGATCGGCTGTTCTTCATTCTGAGAGCCCAGTTTTGGCGTCTTATACAAATGCATGAAGATCTATAGATGTTGTATTGAAAAACAATATAACTCCCATCCTTCAAAACTTTCAGAAACTGTCTTACAGAACACAACAGTTCATATTATTTTTATTCTTTTGAAGCAGACATCATGTTGTATTTATTATATAATATGCTTTGAATTTTTATAGCAGGCTGTTGAATGCTTCTAGTCATGATGAAATCTATGAATTTAAGTATTTAATGTTTCATGGCCACTTTTGCAGGATATTAGACATATGAAAACGATCAGTGTAGCTCATTATCCTGTTAATAGAGAAAAGAACCGATATATTGATGTCTTACCATGTGAGGTTCTCTGCCTGCATTTGTTACCATTGTGATTATTACTCGTGTGCAACAAGCAAGATTCCCTAGAACTAAAAGCATTACAAAGTTGAATTTGATTCCTTTCTTCTTGTGTTTAGTTGATGATACCAGAGTACAGCTAAAATCCTCAGCACGACCTCCAAACAACGATTACATCAACGCAAGCTTTATAAAGGTAAAACTTGTGTGCCGTTTTTTTTATGCATCTCAGGTTGTAGTTTATTCCTGAATCGTGTTTGGGATAATTCAGGAATCAGGAGTAGCTTAAAGTTATGGTGTATGAAACTTGCAGGCTACTGAGGACAACAGAGTTGCAACATTTATTTCTACACAAGGTCCACTGGTGAGGACATTTGGAGATTTTTGGGAAATGATCTATGAATATCAGTGCCCTGCAATTGTCATGCTCACTCAATTCGACAGTATTAAGGTAATAAGTGCTTGCATCACATTACCTCTTTCACAACTTCCTTTAATTGACATGTTGAACAAATAAAGTATTTGTTGTATTAATTAAGGTAATAAAATCTGTCAACTGTCATGCTGGAACTCATAAATGTATAACCTTGTGTACTCACTGGAGGAGCCAGGGCCTGGGCTGCCCAGTCTTGGTTCCAAGCCAAAAAGGCAATGCAAATCCTCTAGACATTGTGCAAATGTCAAAGGTTCAAAATTCAAATGACTTAATCTTGTATTAACACTTGATAAGCCTGGGCCAAGCGTGTTTCTGGCTCGAACCCTTTGTGTGCTTAAGTATAACTGAGATGTGGAACAATAGGGCCATGCAAATTTAATGATAAGTGTGGTAGAATTCCCAATGCAAATTCCAAGTCGTAAATTTAACCATTAGATGTACACCTAACTAATTCTCTAAGCTGAACAACACACCTCTAACTTTAACACAGTTTCATTGCATATTTAAGCACTGCTATGAACAGTACTATAATAAGCATGCATACCATATGAGATCTTAAGTATAAGTTGCCTTTAAACGATGATAAAGGCAGAAAACTTAATGCAAGTTTAGAATTTTTTTGGAAGAAAAACATTAGATGCAAGCTCATGAATTATTTGTTTTGCTTTTCTCCTTTTAGTTTGGTATCCTGTTTCATGCTGTGCTTTGGATATTGTGCTTCTGTTGAGCTAACGTTGTGTTGTTGTTTTGCTTTTCTCCTTTTAGTTTGGCATCCTGTTTCATGCTGTTCTTTGGATATTGTGCTTCTGTTGAGATGTTGTGTTGTAACCAGTCCTTGTGTACATTTAGACCTATTACTTATTTTGATGATGGGATTTCATGGTCTTTCATTCAAAAGAAAATATAATCCAGATTTTCCTAAGTGCTCTCATCACTCACAAATAGTGAATCTAAGTGGTACAGTCCTCCTCGATTGATTATACTCCCACCGTTCGTTTTTATTGTACATGTATTACACTCGAAAACATATTCGCTATAGATCTTCGCAAGTGCGGAGCTGTTTTTTTCTCGAGCAACGGCGCATGGCCATTCGCAGGGCTGTGGCCAAGTAAATGATTGTCGCATGACGTTGCCCTTTCACCTCCTTTGCCCTCAGCTCCATCGTTCGTTCGCCTTCCTTCTACCACTGCTGGCCCTGCTGATCAAAACCCAAGAAGCTAACTGACTAACAGAAGCGTCTTTGTGCCAGATAATGATAGAGTTAATGCACTGGTGGAAGTATGACGTTCCTTGGTCTCCGTGTCTTCCCCAAATACACAAAAACTAGATGAACGGAGGGAGTAATGTTTTGTAGTGAGTAGTACAGATCGTAGATGAACGGAGGGAGTAATGTTTTGTAGTGAGTAGTATAATATCCTATAAGTTGATTGCAGTGTTATCAAGTCATCTGATTAATCGCGATTAAGCTGACTGATCTGTCCCATGACTCCGATTACATCCACTGACGACTCCGATTCTCTGCCTTGCTCTAGCTCTGCTGCTCTAGCTCTACTGCTGCTGTTCTTGCCTCATGTTCTACTGCTGCTGCTCTCTGCTTAGTGCTTACATACACCTGTGTGGCTGTGTGATGTATGCGCATATGTGGATATGCGGCCAACTGGCCATCAAATCTCACAAGAATCTGTGCCCTAGTGCTTTTAGACTCTTCACGCTTGCTTTATACTATATAGTATATCGGTCCTGGAAGATACAGGACAGCTATATGGATGACTAGGACTGACTAGGCTCGACTAATCGAGCTGGTCTACGACTAATCGTGATTACTCACCTGGTCGGTCCCATGGTGACTAGGGTCGACTAGACAATTTGATAACATTGGTTGATTGTTGGCACTGGTGATCAAGTAACATGATCCCATAAGTTACTTTTTCAGGAGCAAAACGGCTGACAGGTGATTTTTATAAAGCTTCTCTAGACTTGTACAAGTATCTGACGTGATTAGGCGTTGTTTGGTATTGGAGTCCTGGGTCGTTGGTTTTGCCAGAGTAATAGGTAATGATGATGAACTTTCAACCGTAGGAAGATCCACTGGTTTTCACTGTGCTATATACATATATGCTTTGAAACACAAATATTTGATCTGGCCTGTTGATGAAATTATGTTTAATTAATGACAGTGTGATGAATATCTTCCACGGGAAGTGGACGACGAACATATGGGAATTATGATATCAAGGTTATGAAGACAAGAACAGATAGCCACCATTTACAGTTGCGTGTTGTCAAGGTGCAAAACAATGAGGTAAAGAAATTGGAAAGACATCCATGTGTGTGTTACTTCATTGTTCCTTGTATTCATCTCACTAAGGACTTCTTTCTATTAAAGAAAAAAATGCACACATGGACGTCAGTTTTCTTATTTGGTTTCTTCAATCTATTAGTCTTTTCAGCAATAGATAAAATTTATTCCAAAACTTAGTATTCATTCTCTCCTAGGAGTCTGATCATGTTAAGTTTTGTTGTATTAGATCTCCTAGGTGGCACATGACACCCTTTCTTTTTATTTATGAATTCTCTGCTCTATTGTTGAAATATAATTGTATTGTTAACCCAAGGTTCTTACAAAGATATCAGTTATTCATGGATTTATTATAACATTGTTTAGTGATGGTTTAAATGATTAAATTTTGTGATAATGAAGATCACAGTTTGGTCACATGTGACAAAGGATGTGGCATCATCACTGGTAGATGTCATACTTATTGTACCTTTTGAGTGGTGGTTGAAAATCTGTATTACTTCTTATTAGCCCTGTACATCTATAGGTATTTCATGACTAAAGGTTATTCTGACTGTAAATTTCATAATGTAGTCAGGCAAGGTTCATTTTGTACTCCATTTAGCATATCCTGATTGGCCCGACCATGGAGTGCCAACTAATACTGATGCTGTACGGCAAATCTGGAAACGACTGCATCACATTCCAACGGAACATCCTATAGTTATCCATTGCAGGTTTCCTTCAGCTCAGCTATGTCACCTGCACGTGCATTTTATTCTATTAACACTGTTATTGTATCTTTCTGCAGTGCAGGTATAGGAAGAACTGGTGCTTACATCACAATCCATAATACAATTGAACGAATTCTCCTTGGAGATAAAAGCTCTTATGATCTTGTCAAAACTGTAAAGAATTTTAGATCCCAACGACCTGGAATGGTCCAAACGGAGGTAAGTTGTGCTTTATTTTAATTTCATTTTTACTCATGTGACGTATTGTTGGTGCTCTTGTTGGGTTCCATCTCTAGCCTACTGCCTACCCCAAGTCCCCAACTGCTTGAGACTAAAAGGCTTGCTGTTGTTTGTTGATTGTGCGGTCTGTTTCAGACTTTCACCTAAAAGATATCACATGCCCAGCATAATTTCAGCACATGAAATATAGCCTTGTACAATTTGCAAAACAGTTATCAGTAGTTTCAAATGGACCTTTTCATCATAAAGTTACAGTACAAGTGATGTTCTATATAAATGTGTGCATGGGCTACATACTATTTTGATGTTCTAAAAATAGCATATTTCTACTCCTCAGGAACAATACAAGTTCTGCTACCGGGCCATTGCTGACGAGCTGAAAGGCCTGCTAAATTCATGTCATTGAGGTGGGTCACCCGAGACGGACAGCAATATCGTTAGCTAGCATGTATTACAGTCTTTTTAGACATTTATATGCAATGGTTAAGCAATTCATAAGCCTCACTTTATTTTTTAGCTGTAGGAAGATCTGCAGTGCTGTTGGTTGGTTATTCCGGTCACAGTTGATCAAATACACGCATTTGCACATGTGCCATTTTTTGTGTGCATCTCTTGATAATGGATCGGCTGCATCAAGATCACGATGGCACCACGATTCCAATATGAACTCCACTATATTGTTACCACCACCTGCTCGAGTGTAAAGAACCAGAGGAAGTTCTGAATTTATGGCAGCTTGGCATCAGTAATTTCAAAGCAGTGTGTCATTCTTCCACATGCCTATACGGAACTATGTTAGACGACCGCAATATATTGTTGCTCCTACCAAGTACCAACTTGAACTACGTCATAGTAAATTGATCAATTACATCCATTACGTCAAAATCTAAGGTAGAAACGTGAGATAAGTGAGATAAGAGACGAGCATTTGTTGTGGGTCATGACAACAAATCCAGTGACAGCAGGAAAATGCAATCACTTGTGTAAGGCTCTTCACCTGTGTTACTGTGTAGGAAAGGGGAGGCAACAGAACCAAGCGTCAGCCTGTACGTTTGGCTGTGGCTTGTCGTAAACGATCGTAAATTTTCAGCCGGAACAGTATTTTTCTCTCACACAAATCAGCCAGCAGTACTTCTTCACGAATCAGCAACGAAACGAACCAGCCAACCGAACATGCTTGTTCGTTTGGCCGTGAGGGGTCCAAACTCAGTAACTCAACGTGACGAAATAAGTAATGTGCTGAACTGATTTAGCACCGCATATCAGTATGAAATAACAAGGCTTATAATAGGACCAATGCAACAGAAAAGAAAATGCAATAATCAATGTGATGTGCTGATTTAACAAAGCAAATCTTGAAAAACAGCATATATAGTGGTGCTGTATACTAGTGTAAAGATTTTCCCAAGCAAACTAGGTGCTGTATACTAGAGTAGGTCTAAAAAAAGTACTGACAAAAGACTTCATATTCAAACAAAAACTTCAAAACTCAAAGTTCAGAGTCCACGAAATGATGCGCTCATTTTGGAAGTCGGAAAGCTTGACCTGATTCGAACTGATTCAAGTATGTGGCAGTGCAAGATACATGTGCACACCAAGTAAGAATGACAAAGAGACACGCTAGCTTCAAATACTCAAGCAAAGATGAATGCACGATTGTTGCTTTGCTATTACGGTACTACCAAGGGGGGGGGGGGGGGGGGGGGGGTGGAAATCCATAGGAAAATTGACATCTGTAACAGAAGTTCCTCTATACCCTATGAGGTGCAGCCAACCAAAAGAGAAAATTAACAAACACCCTTGTATCTCCCCTGTTTATCTTATCACCAACAATTTGCTCCGACCAAAGTTAAATTAGTTACCCTGGACGACTTACACCTGATGCCTTTACCTATCCTGGCACGAAATGTCGATCACTGTAGTTAATTTAGTTTTAGAAGAAACGTTCAGATCATGCTTACAACAAAAGCAAGACTATATAGAAAAAATCAATGTAAATTAAATTGCAGATGCAATACTAGCAGCTACAGCTGAATACACACACAAGCAGTCCGAGACAATCTGAGAAAGGATCATTACTAACAAATAAAACAGAATAGAATGCCCTAGCAAAGAGATTGACCATGCAATGAAATGATTAGCTAATTAATTACTTAAAACCAAAAAAAAACATGATCAGTTTGCGCAAGGAAACTACTTGTTCTGTTAGAACTACAAGTGAAAAGAGTAAACTGTAAACTAGAGGGAATTTGGCATGCTGCAATTTAATTTACATTGTGCAAACTGAATAGAGTAATAAACTGCAGAGGATAGGGAATTTATTAATGGAACTACCACTAATTCAGATAAAACCACCAAACAAACAAAGTATCCTTTTTCTTAGCAGAATTAATTTCTAAAGATGATGCAAGACCTGGTAATTTGATAACATCTGCCTCTACACTAACCTTCGGTCTAGGCAACTAGTACCCCACAATGTTTGTAGCGGCTGCTATAGCGACCACAATAGCGGTCAGCCCCTTACCACTACCGCTATGACGTAACGGCTTGGATATAGCGGTTTGGAACTTAGCACCCGCTATTTGACGCATCAAGCTACTATAGCGGCCAAGTCCAGAACAAAACTAGTTCATTCTTAATTTAAGATATATTTGGTCGACAATCAACTCTTCGAATAGAATTAAATATATATTTATACTATTTCAGTTATATGTTTATTAGTCTATCATTTTATTTGTATTTAGTTGATTTGTTAATGCATAAGAAAGTCATTTTTTAAGGTATACATATAACTCAATTATATGAGATTATGGGACAATGTTATTGGAACTTAGCGTCCACTATAGCGCCCGCTATCTGCAACCCACGATGTAGAAGTCAATCCGCTATAGACCTGCCATCCGCTATTTATTACCTTGTTGCCAAATGCATCTTCAGCCGAGGAGGGATGCCCTCCCACACGTGAGTCTCATTCCATGGATGACCGGGATTGCTCTCCATTCCACGCCTAACCATAGGTTGCCAAACGAAGCCTAAAAGGGAATTGTGATCTATAAACTATTTTAGAATCTTGTCTGATGTTGTTGCAAGATGAGTTTTTTTTAATATTTTATACACTTTCATAGGTTGCCAAACGAAGCCTAAAAGGGATTTGTGATCTGTAAACTATTTTACAATCTTGTTTGATGTTGTTGCAAGATGAGTTTTTTTTTGTATTTTATACACTTTTGGATTGTTAATTTGAGCAGTTGTTCTTTCATCATGTACCGGGGATGGGGATCCCCGTTGGGTATGTATTCCCCGCAGGGAACGAGGATGGGAAGAAAATGTCCCCCATGAGTCTTAGCGGGGTTGGGGATGGGAAAATTTTCACCCCGCGCGGACGGGGATGGGGTGGCCGTACCCGTTGCCATCTCTACTCAAGGCGGCTAAGCTGAATACAGAGAGAATTTCGGATCAAAGGAGAAACTGTGAAAGGGAGTATTGCAAATTACCATAGTTGGCGAGAGGCAACAAGAAACTCGGTACAACTTCAACCTTGAATGGTGGGTGCCTTGCGTTCAGTCTTTGCCTACTCAAAACACTTGGAAAACAAAAAATGCAGGTACCCATGGGAACTGCTTGATGATGCTGGACATAACAAGAGCAGTAGGGACCAGGAAAGCCTGATTGATAGTACAAAATAGGACAACAAACCACCTTTATTCTCAGTTTCAGCACAATCTTTTTCTAATGTACTGTCAGGTTCCTTCAACAGGATCCCTGTAGTAACAACTCTTCAAAAAATGTTGGCATTATATCGTCTCCCCAATTGCCACTATTGTTTCCTAAAGCCAAAGAGGTGTATTCGTCCACTGAGTTAGCACTTAGCACAACGAATTCAGTTATGCTATAGTTCACTCGAACAAAAAAGTTTAAATCCATGAACACCATTTCAAAAAATAAACGAATTTAAACATACATTGCAGTTAATCAACCAGACATGGTGATACACAAAAGGGGCAGACCCAGTGCCGGAGGCTCCCACATGAGTGGGGTCTTGGGAAGGGAAAACCTGAGGCAAGCCTTCCCCCGCAAAATCTACGGAGAGGCTACTTCGAACACGCGAGCTGGTGACTCAGTGAGACAGCTCTCACCACTGCACCAGGCCTGCCCTTCAGACATGGTGATACACAACAAAATGGAAATTAAACTAAATGTTTGCATTCCCACAAATACACTTCCACGATTGCTCTTGGTACTGCATGTTCCAAATGGAATCAGGCTAGTAAGCTAGTTACTAAAACTGAAATTAATAGCATTGAATAAATTCTGCATATAAAAGGTGGAGAATACAAGAAACCATTCCCTCTTAATAGGCATGGCCACATAATAAATCTCATATTAAAATATAAGGTCAGCTGAATTCAAAGGCAATCAGTGCTCCTCTGTCACAACACTTCAAATGGTGTTTCAAAACTCACTGTTCGGTATTCGCTTATCTTAATCCTTAAGAACCCGAATTTCAAGAAAATTCTACTTCAATCTTTAACAACTATTCACGTGCCTGAACCTTGATTGTTTCTGCTAGGTTTCAACTCTAGCCTACCCCAACTTGTTTGGGACTTAAAGGCTTTGTTGTTGTTGTTGTTGTGCAGCCAGCTGACCAAAAAATGTTGATCCTACAGATTCCATCATGCCAGTCAATGGTTAATTAGCCAAAGCCATCAGTAAGTGGTTTCTTCAATGAGATTCCCTGAAGTAACCACACTTTCAAATGCCAGCCATATCCATAATTGCCCATTGCTGTTTGTTAAAGCCAAAACGCTAGCATGCCTCACTGTTTGCAAAACAACCAGACAATGGTATCACCACCAGACCCATATCAATATCATTTCAAATAGCTAAGAAATTTGACCAAGATCTGCGGTTAGCAACAAAAAAAATGCAGGTACATCATAATAAAACCACACATTGCATTGCCACAAATATAATAACAAGTTGCTCCAAGTGCACTCAGAATAGTTACTAAATTAGGAATTATACAGCACCAAACAAGTGGAATAACAAAGGCAGATAAACAAGAAAACATAAAGACTCTTAACAGGTAGTCTACTTTCCAATTCATTACATCCAGAATTACTAGTAACGTCTAAGACTTGTACCCATCCAACATAATAAATAGAAGATAGGATATATTGAAAGCATGGTTCAAAGGCACGAAGGCCTCATCTGCCATGCTGCTGAAACCAATGCTTGAAATTTCAATCTTCTTGTCAAGAAGCTTCAGAAGCACATGTCTGCGAAGATGATGCATCACTGATATTGCCTGATGTAGCCAGCTAATTGACCAAAGCATTGATAGCAGCTCATATAAATTGTGGATGGCAGATTGACACAAACATATTTCCACCTCAACAGCACCGAAACCCTCTTGAATCACCAAACAAAGCTAATCGCAACAACAAGTGGTTCCTCCATCATGAAACTCCCTAAAATAATTTAGTTTACCAGCTCCTTCTGAAGAAATCAATGCCAAATTTGGACCTTGTATTGAATGTCGTGAGCATTTCTAGCTGAGACTAGATGATGGTAATGCCCCTGAGTACAACGGAACATATGGGAAAAATTTACAATGCACATCTTCTGTTGGTAGAAACTCAAAATAGGGCACTTCTAGAGTACAGATGACATGCACATCCCTGTGTTTTATATCATAGGACACCAGTCTTTTCTTTAACCAATCATAGAAGAAGATCAAATCGCTGTCTGGATGAAACGCAGCTGTGTACAGCTTGTTCGGCTGGCTTTAAGCCGGCCGGCTGGCTGGTTCTGACCCTCACAAAATCACTGTTCACGTCCTGCTAGAACAGTATTTTTCTCTCACAACAATCAGCCGGAACAGTATTTTTCAGTCCTGCCAAACAAGCCCATAGTAGTCCCATACCCTTCCTGGCATTCTTGGTCCAAATAGATCTGGCTTGTTGATGCTTTGTTTAAAGATCCAAATCCACTCCTCACTGTCATGATCCTCAAGAACATAGATTGACATGGCATCACTTGAGTCGAGATTGCTATCAACATAAAGTAAGCGGCCCTGAGAATGAGACAGAAGAACCAGAACCACCACCATTTTCCCTCACTCGGGAGATCCTCCATGTCTGGCCCTCTGTGTTCACCAACACGACAGAATTGCGTATCATGCAGAAATGCAGGAAGCCTTTGAAATAGGTCATTTGGCCAGTGTATTGGACATATTCTATGTCATGGTCAAATGGGGCTTCTCTGAGAACCCATCTTCCCGTTTGGGACGAGTAGAGTGTTCGACTGGACTGAAATTTTACTGTTCATGCTGGGAACACTGTTTATGCTGGAATGTTGTGACAGAGAAACACTGCTCCGACTGGAAAAATAAGCCGAACAAGCCGAAATTCAGTCAAGCCGAACACTCCACTACCCAGACGATGAATTCGTAATGATCCAACTGCTGCACCAGCTAAAACACATGGAAATGCGGGGAGATGGACGGATCGAAGCCTAGTGCTGGTGTCTATGGGTAGACTGACACCGTCATAATAGTCAATAAGACCTGGGGCGCGGCTTGGTTGGGGTAAGGTAACCCACTCCCCGGGGGATATCTAACTATTTGCCACTCTTACGGTGGCTGCCTCTCCGTTTGCCAACTTTATCGTGCAAATTACAAAATTGCTCGAGAAAACAGTAACTTTACTAATATTTTGCCATTTTCGCTGACGTGGCACGCCACTTCAGCGTGCCAGCATAGAACTTGACGTCCCCGTCTGCCCAGCTAAATGATGCTAGCAGCTCCCGTCGGTCCCCATCTCTTTGCTAGTGGAGCCCAGTTATCAGTACCTTCTTTTTGCGCGTGAGGAAGCAGTCGAAGGTGCCGGCCGAGGCGTCGCTGTTCCCCTGGGGAAGTAGTAGACGAGGCTCCCCCGCTGCGGCAAGCACACCAGGGGCCCCGCGCACGCGTGCCACAGCTCGGAGTTGATCATCTTCTTCGCACCTGACGGAAAGCAAGCACCGGGAAGAAAGAACTCGCATCACGCTAAAACGCGTCGAAGAAATGCAGAATTCTGCATGAGCAAGCGACACTCACCCTGCGTCTCTCCCATGAGCTGCATTTCATCGAGCAGCGCCGCCGCGTTCCACAGCACACCCGACATGGCCTTCTCCTGCGAGGACGCCATCATCTCCAGAGGCGCCGCACCAGACCGAAGCTGAAAAAAGAAAACTGTGGTTATTTATCGCTGGGATTGGGGGGCATTGGAGAGTTTGAGAGTCGATTGCTTGCTCACCTCTTGTGCTGTCGGGAAGGATAATAGCCCCGCCGCGGCGGACTCCTCGCTGCGGATCCCAATCAACCGTCGCCAGAGAAGATGACGGATGGGAGGGCCGGGGAGGAACACTGGAGCCGGCGACCGAGCGAGCCCGGGCGGTGAGGCGTGTTCGTGTGTCAGGCGTCCACTGAAACGTGCGGCCACCGTTTTGTTGGTCCACCTGTCAGATCTCTCTCCCTCTGTGTCTCTCCATGGGTCCATGTCTGCGAGAGATTTAACGAAAGGTTCCTATGACCGTCTCGGGCCACCTCTACCCAAAATATAAGATATTCTCTGCGTAAGAAGCGCTACGAGTAAAGAGTTTAATATTTATTTTACCATAACTAGATTAAAAAAGAATTATTTCTGTAAATAGATCTTTAAAAGAGAATGAATACTTAAATTTAGGTTATACCTCTTTTAACATCTAAAATAGATTTTTTATATAGATACTCTATTAAAAATTATATGTATTTTTAAAGACTCATTTTAGATTTAGGTGTTCCGATAGATCTCCGGTTTAAGACAGCCTAAGGCCAGTGTCTGGGTTTGGGTCTATCTACCTGGCTGCCGGGTGTTTCGAGGGCAGGTAACGCTCGAGTGAGAGAGACCCACCTGACACTCGATTGGAATGAAAAGATAGAATCGAGTGATTCTTTTGGTAGCAACACACGACTTCATGACCGGTGGATCCAAATCAAATGAACCAAAAAAAATTATCCAAGTAATACAAAAATATAACACAAACAAATCAAAAAAATAGCCAGATTATTTCTATAAAAGCCAATTGGAAAATTTCAAAGAGAAACCAAATAAAACATACAGAAAATAAAAAAACCAAAAAAATATCCAAATAATCTAAAAATTTTAAACAAACAAAAAAAATAACCAAATTATTTCTATGAAAACCAAATTAAAAATTTTCAAAGGAGAAGCAAATAAAACATATAGAAAATAAAATAAAATAAAAACAAAAAAGATCATATAACGGTTCAAATAATTCTGATCATTCTTATTTACGAATAATCATTTTACACCAATTAAACATAGAATTTATGCTTAAATAGAAGTAGTAAAGTAGGGTTGTAATTTGCTACACTGAACAATTGAGGCTTTGTTTAGTTGGTGATTTTTTTTAAATAGTACTGTAGCACTTTCGTTGTTATTTGGCAATTAGTGTCCAATCATAGTCTAATTAGGCTTAAAAGATTCGTCTCGTGAATTTCGTCTAAACTGTGTAATTAGTTTTATTTTTTATTTATATTTAATACTTCATGCATACGTCCAAAGATTCGATGTGACGAGAAATCTTGAAAAAATTTTGTAAAATTTTGAGAAACTAAACAGCACCTGATTATAGGGGCGAGATGATTGACAGAACGGGTCACATGCTTCTGCATGCACCTGACCACCTACGTACTCCCTCCGTCCCATTGAGTTTGTCGTTGGAAAACCGTGCCCCCCTCACAATCCCGCTTCCCGAGCGACAAACTCAATGAGACGGAGGGAGTACAGCACAAACACAGCCACGCAGCCCCCTGGTCCCCACAGCAGGCGCACACCATCTCAGCGCGTGTTTAGGTTTCCACCCCAAATTCAAAGAAAGTATTACAGTAGTCGTCACATCGAATATTGCGATATATATATGGAGCATTAAATGTAGACGAAAAAAAACTAATTATACAGTTTGGTTGAAAATTGCGAGACGAACGTTTTGAACCTAATTAGTCCATGATTAAATACTATTTATCAAATAAAAATGAAAGTGTTACAATAGCCAAATTTCCGACTTTCACCTAACTAAACACGCCCTCACTTGCACCACACCACCCTGGTCCCCACAGCAGGCCATCGCCTCCGTTCGGATGCTACATCTGACGGCACACAAATCGAGTGACACAACGTCGAGAATTGTTCGAGCGAGAAATAGATTTAGCGCTGGGTTTATCACGTGTTGAAACTCTCATGAAATAGGTTTCATAAATACAATTTTTAAATAAACAAATTTTATCTTTATGAAACGTGTTTCATCACATGAAATTTTTATTTTTGATCGAACAGGAAGGGGAGTTCCCTACCTATATTTTTTCCTTTTTCAATTAAATAAAAGAATGGTATGTACAAGACGAAAAAGATACAAGGCATCTAGGCCCAAAAAAGAAGAAGCAAGTACGTCATGTATGGCTATCTCTCCACAATTTGAGTTGGTTTCGTATCCTAGGCTTGGCTTTGATACACACATAGCCAAGTTCAGCCTTGAAATACCTCTTCCATGCAGGTTCATTGTCAAATATAACTCAATTTCAGACTAGTCAGATGCTCTAAACAGGCAATAATGAAGATCTCTTTGAAGATACTACTCCCAAAAACCTCTCCGGCTTCTATGACCATATCTAGTGGCTGAGAGTTCAGGTTCCAGTTGATAGAGATCGAGTTCCAGTTCCAGCAAGCTTGACTGAATTGGCATTCAAAAAAGAGATGGAAGCATATTTCTTCTTGATCAGTGGTACATAGGACACAACTGTAGTCTTCTAGACATCTATTTTTTCTCCTCAGCAGATTTTCTGGTGTCTGTCTCTAAGTAGCAACCATAAGAAGAATTTGTGCTTGCCTAAGTTGCTAGAAGCCCAATCATATCTCTTCGTTTAAACTATGCAATGTCAGTTTATTTAATATTCATGAAACTCACGCTAAGACTAGCCTTAAGGTAGGTATGAAAATGCATGCATGGATATCCGAATTACTCAAATCGTATTCACTAAAACTTATAATATAGATACTTGTATTTGTATTCGTTTTTAATATAGATGCTAAATGGATGTATCTGAATTTCCTTTGTGTTGCTTTTCTCTATCCAATTTTAATCCGTATTCGAAAATATCCGACAACATCTATCCGTGAAGATATGCTACTAAGTGGAACTATCTAAAAACTATTCCAAAACTAATGACTAATAATATTGATTTTGTAGTCAAAGTAATATGTACCATTCAAATTATTTAATGTAATGAGTAGTAATATTAATTATATATAAATTAAACTTTAATTAATTTTTATATAACTAGTTATTATATTAATTTAATATGAGTGATTATGCTAATTTTAGTTAATATGACCAATGATATATAATATGTAACATTACAACTATTTGGAAATAATGACTAATAATATTAATTCATTAATAAAGATATATAAAAAATAATTATTTTTATGATTAATGATATTAATTTAATCTGGCTAATTACGTTAACTTCAGTTGTTATGACAAACGATATATAATGTAGTTTTAAATAGTTAGCGGTCAACCTTAAAACAAGTATTTAACGGTTGTGTCCATGGGTAACTAGTAACCCGTGTTTTATCTTAAATACTAGTAATGACACATAATTAATATAACTATTGATTCATAATTCATATAGTTAATATGATTGTTGATATATAGTTAACATTATAATTAGTATGATAGAATTAGTATACTTATTATATTTCGATATCTCATTAATTTGTTTCCTAAATTGGTTGGATATTTGTAGACAACAGAGCTAAATGGATATCTCAATGCGAATCCATATCTAAGCTATCCGTTTTGCATTAATGTTTGGGATACTCGTATCAGTATCTCTATTCGACAAAATATATGGTAAATAATGACATTCATATCATATTCGTTTCCCCTTACCTACCTAAGGGCGTCCTCAACTGAGAGTTCCAATCTAGCTAGATACAGATGTGGAGGTGGGAAACAACCAAGCAACATAAACAATTTTTTTTTCTTCTCGATTCCTGTTCACTTGAACTTATCAACCTGCCTTATCAGCCAACGAACAGTACTTTTCAGTCTGACTGTTCAGCGAAGCGACAAATGGGAGAAACTTTTAGCTTGTTTCCAGGTGTGTCTACTAACAAAGAGGAAATTCAATCGGTGCTGGCAGAAATTTCGCATCAAGAGAGATATTGCCGTCATTATTCAGAGGCGACCAGAAGCTCTTGGAAAACAAAATGCAGGCATCATGGGAACTTGTTTCATGACGCTGAACATAACAAAAGCAGCAAGGAGGTCTGAGATAAAATAGGATACCTCTATTCTCAGCTTCAACACAATCTTTTTTTAATCGATTAATAACAGGTCAAATACATAGGTTCCTTCAGCAAGATCCCTATAGTAAACACTCTTCAAAACGTTGGTGTTACATGGTCTCCACAATTTCCACTATTGTTTCCTAAGACAAAAGAGGGTCATTCATCCACTGTGTTAGCACAAAGAATTCAGTTATGCTCACACAGCTGATCCTTAACCAGACAGTTCACTCGAACTCGATAGCTGCACCACACACCCTTAGTGATATTACTGCCTGATGCAGCTGGTAGTTCACTCAAACTCGATAGCTTCACCACACATCCTTAAAGACATTACTGCTTGATACAGCCAGCTGATCACAAAAACTTGATCCTTCAGATGTCATCACACCAGTCAATGGTTAATTAGCGAAAGCCATACAAGTGGCCTCCTCAATAAGATCCCCAGAAGTAACCACACTTTCAAATGCCAGTAATCCTCTCTTGGCCAATGCTATTTGCTAAAGCCAAAATGCTGGCATGAATCAGCTGATTATCATAGTGCACAGAATTATGCTCCCATGGTCCACTCATTGCAAAACCACCAGATAATTCACTGTTCCCTCTACATGTACTGCATTTCTAACTTGGTCACATCCAGAACTAGCTAAGTAATTTGAACCATCTAAATCCATCAATGTCATTTCAAACAGCTAAGTAATTTGACCAAGATTTGCGGTTAGCAACCAGAAATGCCTCTACATCATAATAAAATCATATATTGCATTGCCACAAATATAGTAACAAGATTAGTCCTACTAATTGTTTCAAGTGCGCTCAGAATAGTTACTAAAATAGGAATCATACAGCACTGAAAAACAAAGGGAGATAAACAAGAAAACTTAAGACTCTTAACAAGTAGCCTGCTTTCTAATTCCTTACATCCAGAATTACTAGTAACTTCTGAGACTTGTACCCTTCCAACACAGTAAATATATGAGATAGGCTTTTAGGCTGTGAAGCATTTCTAGTTGAGAGTAGATGATGGTAATGCCCCTGCGTATGATGGAACATATGGTAAAAAGTTGCGATACACATTATCTGTTTCTTGAAACTCAAAACAGAGCACTTCTAGAGTGTAGATAACATACACATCCCTGTGTTCATATGATAGGACACCGGTCTTTTCTGAAACCAATCTTAGAAGAAAATCAAATCACTGTCTAGATGAAATGCAGTTGTATAGTAGTCCCATCCCCTTCCTAACATTCTTGATCCAAATAGATTTGGCTTATTGACCATGCTTTGCTTGAAGATCCACATCCACTTCTCACTGTCATGATCCTAGATTGACAGGACATCACTCGGCTAGACATTGCTATCAACATAAACTAAGCATCCCTGAGAATGACATACAGAAAAACCAGGGCCACAACCCTCATGTTGTCAGTGCCGCAATCGGGAGACCCTCTGTGATCACTGAGATAACTGCATTGGACATCATGCAGGAATGCATGAAGCTCTGAAATAGGTCATTTGGCCCGTGAAGTGGATGTAGTCCCTCTCATATGTTGCATTTCTAACTTGGTCACATCCAGAACTAGTAGTGATGTATTGAACCTTGTATATTTCCAAACTGGTAACACATAAAACAAAAAGAAATCTGCGACAGAAAATAATGCCAGCACAGTAGTTCAAAGGCAAGCAGGATTCCACTGCCACAAAGATCCCAAAAAGATGCTTCAGAACTCAGTCTTGTCTTCAAGAACCTATAATTATGTCTGTACTAGGATATTGCTTCAGTTATCTTGCAAAAGTTTATTTATTGCAAGCATTACTGGCATTGCTTGATGCATCAAGCTGATTAGTCCCACAAATATCATATGACAGAATGACACAACCCCAGCAGCAAGAAACTTGTCCTCTTAAGTTGGTAAATAAAGCCAATCACACCTGCTGCTTACTCAAATATAAAACCCTCGTTGTAAGTTTTGTTTAGGTCATCAGATCCATCTAAAGGCCAGTATCTGTTGGTCCAAGATCTCCCGCATGGGTGAGCCGACCGCTCACTGTCGTTCCCAACCACACACTACGGCTGGAGCTAGAAGAAGGGAGAGAGAACAGAGCGCGCACACACACAGCACAAGCATTAGTGTTGGCCGGAGCTCTGCAGAGGATATGGCAAAATTGAACTCGCTCTCTTTACCTGAGTTGCCGTGAGAAACTATATATACAACTCTACCCATCTAATCCTAGTACACAGACATGTCAGACTGCTATTGATAGGATTACGGATCCTACCGCGTAGATCACGGAGTCTGTAGGGGTGAGAGGGAGGTGGAGCAGGCTGGGAACCTCGCTGTCGGCGGCTGGACGCCGTGGTGGAGGATGGGCAGCTGCGGCTGTAGCCCTAACCCTCGCATAGCTACAGTAACAGCGGCTAGGGTTAGGAACTCCCGGTTCCCAGGGGAAGCCGGAAACAATAGATTGTTTCTGCTTAATTATCCAAATGTCTTACAAGCCATATATATAGCTCTCATAAATAAGGGATATATCTAATAAATAGGCTAAATAATAGATAATATGGGTTGTTAGCCCCCTAATGCCGGCGCACAAGCTCAGCCACTAATGGCCTCCACCTGGTATATGTGACGCCGGTCATAACAGCTATGCTGCTACAGTGACTAGATGCGACAGCATGACTGACTTTGGCGCCCGCCCCTGCTGTGGCTACAGTGCGCCAGGGGAGCCTTTCGGCGCCTGCCCCTGCAGCGGCTATAGTGCAGCAGCAGGGGAGCCCTTTCGACGCCTGCCCTGCCGCGCGTACAGAGGAAGGACAGCAGATTACTTTATAATTCTTCCCCTAATCCTGCTGCTAACCCTAGAACCTCTACCATGCCGATCATCTTCTTCAGCTCCGTGAACCGACGACGGCCGAGCGGCTTGGTGAGGACGTCCGCGAGTTGCCGATCAGTTTCGACGAACTCGATGACGATCTGCCCTCCATCGACACAGTCCCTAATGAAGTGGAACTTGACGTCGATGTGCTTGCTCCGGTCGTGGAGATATAGATTCTTCGCGAGGGCGATGGCGGATAGGTTATCCACCATCAGTGCTGGTGGGTGAGCTTCCACACCGGTCAGCTCGTCCAGCAGTCGTCGTAGCCACATAGCTTGGCACGCCGCACGTACTCTTCCTCGCACGTGGACAGCGCCACCACCTTCTATTTCAGCGACAGCCATGAGATTGGAGCTGACCCGAGGAAGACAATCACGCTAGAGGTGCTCCGCCGTCCGTCGATATCCCCCGCCATATCTACATCGCTGAACACAGTGAGCTATAGCCTACTTTCACCGGTCTTGGGGAAGACGATCACCTGATCCACCATCCCCTTGACGTAGCGCAGCAGCCGCTTCACCGTAGCCCAGTGATCCTCTTGGAGATCCTCCATGAAGCGGCTGACGTAGCCCACGGCGAACGCAATGTCCGGCCTTGTGTGGACTGGGTAGCGTAGACCACCGATGATGCTCCGGTAGAGTGTTGCATCTACCTTCGGTGCGGTACTGGCCTTCGTCAGCTTCAGCCGCTCCCCCATCGGAGTCACGCACGGCTTGCACTCAGCCATGCCGCTTCGCTCCAACAGCTTTGAGGCATACGTGCTCTGACCAAGCGTGAGCACCTCCTTCCCCTATCTCACCTTGATGCCGAGGTAGTAGCAGAGCGCGTCGAGATCGCTCATTCGAAAATGAGCCACCATCTCACGCTTGAAGTTGTCGATATCCTACGCACGCGCACTGGTGACAATCAAGTCGTCCACATACACGCCGATGACGAGCTCCTCCTTCCCCTGTCACCGCGTGTAGAGCGCGTGCTCGATTGCACACCGCGTGAACCCAAGCTCGTCCGGCGTGGCATCAAGCTTAGTGTTCCATGCTCTCGGGGCTTGCCGCAGCCCTTAGAGCGCCTTGCACAGTGGGAGCACCCTGTGCTCCGCTCCGTTGACGGTGAAACCCGGAGGTTGCCTGACGAAGACTGTCTCCGCCAGCTCGCCGTTGAGAAAGGCCGATTTTATGTCTAAGTGATGGACGCACCAGTCCTTTGCTGCTGCCAAAGCCAGTAGCAGTCGGATAGACTCCATGCGCGCTACCGATGCAAAGACTTCCTCAAAGTCGATGCCCTCACGCTGGACAAAGCCTCGGGCGACGAGGCACGTCTTGTGCTCAACAATAGCGCTACGCTCATCCCGCTTGTGTAACAGAACCGCCCAATTTATACAAGATCAAGTACGGCTGTCCCCGCTAACACATTGACACGCGCATACTTTCACTCATATAAACCTGGTAGTCTGCCGAGTGTCTCGAAAGACCTCGGTAAATCAACATCACAACCAAGATCATGTGATTAAGCAAATACACATCACATACACAAGGCTACAGCGGAAATAATATTACAAATGGGTTCACACTTAAAAGTACAAGTTTGGGTTTCAAAATCGATTAGTGAAAACAACATAGTTTTCAAATGATTACATTAATATATGTTCCAAATACATTGCTAGCATAAGTGACATCATCTGACAAAAGCATATAGATGAGAAGTAACTATAGAATCACCGAGCCACCGGCGGTTAGCCACCATCTTCATAGGCCGAGAACTTCACCTGCAACATGGTGGGATAAACTCTGAGTACGAGAAGGTACTCAGCTAGACTTACCCGTCAAAACCACAAATAAAGGACACCAAGGGTCATGCAAGGCTTATGAGGTGGGCTAGCTTGACATAGTGCATAAAAGAGCCTATGAATATAGTGACCACTTTAAACTTAGCATCAAGTTTATCATTATTTACCTGTCCACTAGATTAGCACCTGTACTAGAGCACTCACTTATTAGGAGCAATCAATATTAACCATAGCAGGTATAATCAGGCTGTCATCATCATATCATCATTTCTGAACCATTATGTTATTTAGTGTATCTACTTTGGAGATAAGCCCGTCAAGTTCTCACTAACTAGGAGAGACGGCGACTCGAATCGAATTACAACTCAGCTAAGGGGGTATTCCTAACTCTCACCCTGGCATACTTTGCAAGAGTAGCCGTGGGTCACCTTTGGTACAACTCAGGAACCAAATTTGCGGGTTCGATCAGCGCCAGCACTCTTAGGGATTACCCTTCTGCCAGGACGATCAGGACTTTTAAATCACCTGTCCTTGGACTCACGCCTACGGCTCCCTTCCGAGGCGTACTTTATACTTATCGACTCTCGGCCTGAGGTAAGCTACTCGGCTTCGTGGTCGGTCTCCAGACCCGACCAATTAAGAGAGAGGCATGCGTTCAACATGAACAGGAAAGGCTCCAAGATTCAGTCCTTAAGCGACATAGACGGAGTCACTACAAACCAGCAAGCCTCCGCCCGGTCTTCATTTCAAATTAAGACAGGTTCTTTTCCACGATAGCAAATATAGCCAACCGTGCCATATGTATATTCCTATATCTCGCAGGTGACAGGAAATCACCTGACTTCTACCACGTTTAAGCAGGGCTAAGCACTACACGAACCTGAGCTACATAGGATTCAGGGTATCAATATCTGAACAAGGATTGGATAACCAATGCAGCAAGTGTTTGCATCCAACACCTAAACTTAATGCAACAATATATATATGTAACAATAATACTTTAACTGCATTTCGGAAATTAGGAGGCTTAATATGCTCTGGGGCTTGCCTGGGATCTGACACAAGTCAGTTCAGTTAGCTTGCATCGTCATGGTGACATCTCCGGTCCTAGCACTTGCTTAGTCCTTCCATCCTCGGGATATATCCACCAAACCAAATCTTCAGGTTTGGCTCCAACATCGCATCCTTCACGTGGTGCATCTAGCGTACCTAGATGAGATGCAATATACAAGTGCATAAATATGAAGAATAGTACCATGAGACGCATCACAAAATAGCAAGCAAGACAAGCATAGTTTACACTAACACACTTAAATACTTTGCGATGCTTAACTTAAACATCACACAATCTATCATGCTAAGATGGCAAAGAAGACGATAACACCAAGCATGACACAAGTTTCCCAAGATCTCAGGTGCTCTAACTCAGTCATCATTCAAGGCATAAGTCACACTTAACAATATACAAGCAAACACTATAATTGGAATCTGCCAATTTCTAGACATGCAAACAGTAGCTACAAGATTTAGCTATAAATAGAGTTACACAAATCCAAATGACTTACAAGAAGACATTCTGGAAATCTTATGAAATTATCTACATTTCATCTATAACCATCAGAGCATGATTCACAAGTTAAGTAGGTCGAAATTATACATTTACAGAAACTGGTCCACAATTGACAGAGAGCAGCCATTTCTGAAACCCAACTTTCAACAGGCATAACTCACAAACCACAAAACCAAATACCACCAAATTTTAACAGCAGCTAGATACATGAATTATATACAACTTTGTTATTATCACCAAAAGCTCATTCAAACCCTAACTAGATCAAACACTAGCATCTTTCAGATCTGCTCAGAATACAATCAAAACCTGATAGGAGACTTAAAAGTCATGTAACTCCTACACTATCAGGCCTATGGCCTTACAATTTGAACACAAGAAAGACCATGGAATTTTCTACAACTTTTGTATTCACTACAACCATAGCAAACATCATTTACACCACGAAAATAATTGCACAAGCAAAACTGCAAATGCAACCCAACAGCAGTGGTACAGAAAACTGATAGGAACTTCAGAGAAGCATAACTGGAGTTCTAGACCTCCAACAAACATAAACCATAACTTTTTGAAAAGCTTAGGAAGTTACCTACAACTTTCCTATTCTCATATTAAGATGATTCTATAGTTAGAAGGGTCAATTAATTCAATAATTGCATATCTGTCCAAAACATAGACAGAAACTGATATGCCACTTTAAACAGCTATAAATGGAGTTATACATATCCAATAAATGTGGTTCTAGACTTTTTAGAAATCTTATCAAATTCTAAACAACTTTGTTGTAAACACCTAAAGCTAATTCTACTATTAAGAAGGCCCCACAATACCAACAAGGTAACCCTATCAGAGTTTGGGCAAAAACAGCCACTGATATTTAAGCAAGTATAACTCAAGATCTACTTAACCAAAAATCAGGATATTTAGCTTTTTAAAAATATTAATAAAAGTACTACAACTCATGTATTATTATAAAGTCATGATTCTTAACTTAACTAAGCCACTTAATTTAATCTTGCAGATACAGGTAATTTGTTATTTTTATAGATCTTAAACTATCAAGCCTAAAATACTGAAATTTTTACCAGACATCACTAATCACATCAGTAACACTCCATAAAAATTTCACATTTATTTTAGTAAAATAACTACAGTTATCAAAAAGACAAGACATGACTAGCATTAAGAACCTAACTGCCTAAATCGATTTTTACAGCTAAACCTTTAAACTAAAACATGTAATATTATAGATCTAGTGCACAGATAAGTTCACAAGGATTCCAAAAAGTCCTCATTTACTATTTTACGATTTTTCTACAAATTACTACGAATTTTCAAAGTGGAGCATTTAAATCTGTAAAAACCAGAGAAAAAGGAAATTGAAATCTTGCATCGGGGTCCCTGTCGAAAACATAAATTAAACACGAACAAATGGATCCTTTTCGGCACTGTTCAACTGAGTCACGGTTTCTTCACATAACCCCCTGGAGAAGCTTCTATTTGCGCGCGCAGTCCTTCTTCTCCTTCACCGAACTGAGCAGAGGAGGCCGTCGGGGAGGACCGACCGGTGGCCGATTTGGCCGGCTGGAGAGGGGCTTCGGCGGCCACAGAGGGGCGGTGCTGGGGCTTGGCCATGGACAGCCGTGGCTGCGCCTGGCCCTGGCCGGCCAAGTAGCAGGCAGCAGCGGCGCAGCAACCGAGCAGCGCCAGGACGGCAAGCAGGGCAGTGGCAGCTTTGGCGATGGCAGCGGCGAATCTGGCCGGAGAAGAGACGGCGGTGGAGGAGCAGCGTGGCGTGCCTAGGCACTGCAGCAGAGGAGGAGAGGGAGCACGCTATAGCAGCGGCAGCTCAAGCTTCGCTCGGCGTCAATGGCGGCCACGACGAGCGAGAGGCAGGGAGCGAGATGGGCGATGGAGAGGCGAGAGAGGAGGCGAGGGCCGCTCGAGCGCTTGGTTTAAGGGGTAGGGGGTGCAATAGGGTGGCAGAACACGTGGCAGCGGCACCCGGTAATGGTGTGGCACGAGCTCTGCATGGCTGCCACGCGCTCCCCCTTTGGGGCATTCCACCGAGCGGCTAGCAAGTGTCGGAGCAGGCCGGTTGGACCACGTTATTGGGCTTGTTTTGGTCTAAACCAAGTCATGGGCCCTTAAGCAAGATGGTTGTCCACATGATGACCTACAAATTTCATTAATGGACCATGACCATTTGAGCAATGGATTAGCAGTTAATTAGGCTCCAAAGTGATAGTGTCAGCGTGTTGATAACAGTCATGGGAGCTCGCCTTCGGAGGTCAAAACTCAGTCAAACTCAGTGCAACTTTTTGTATGCTCTTCTCCATAATATAACCTTCAACTTTTATTTTTGGACCAACTCAAGTTGCTTAGCAAAATTTGGAGAACGCGGGATGTCAATGTCGATGTCAGTGAATTCCAGACTGCAAACACTGTCGGGCTGATTTCAGCTTTTCTATTAGACTTTGAGCCTTGTTTTGATCCATTTTGAAACCGAATCATGACTTGGTATTTTAACAAAGTTTGTTATAATCAAACTTTTATTCAACTTTCATTTTTGGTCAAACCTCATATCTGGTCCAGAAGTCAACTTTATTTCTTGGTCAACGCAAAGCCCTTTTTGCTATAGAATCTAGGGTTTCCATGATTTTCAGATATTTTCTCCATCTTTGCTCAACATGAACCCTTCATAACTTTTGTTGTAGAGTTCAATTAAAGTTGTTGGAGCAAGGTTGCAAGGTTTGATTGATGGCCTAGAATTCCCTTCACTTACTAGTGCAATTCAAGCACTTAGTAAAATCATTCCAATAAGGATATAACTTATCATTTCATGTGACTTTTTGATTCCAAACTTCATGAAACTTTTCCAGTGATCAATATAGATGGATATTGATGTGAGACACATGAAGATATTCCAATAACACTAGCCAAGCATATATCTTTAAAAGGGCCTATATGTAAAGCAAGGGTGCAACATCCGAGTTTAGGTTGGGGCTCATTTCCATAGGTTTGACCTTGACATCTCCATCACCATTGAACATGTCATGGTTGAGCTCAAACCCATTGCTTAACCAGTGACAAACACATAGGGTGTTATAGCCCTCCCCCCTTAAAGGAAACATGTCTCGAGATTCGATGCGAAAGACTTTTAAGGGAAGAGAAACATGTCATCCAGTTTCCAACATCAGTGATAGCATTAGGCCACTTAACTTCGGAGTATCAGAGAGGCTAATTTGGTCACGACACTTTCTGATACTTGCTCTTTGTCGTAAGTTGTTGTCTAAAGAATTTCTTTCATTGGCGTCCATAAAGCATTGTTACATAGGAAGGAATCCAAGATAGCATTGTCCTTTGTCCTCGATGTACGAAGAGTGATTCAAATGTAGACTAAATCCTTGTAACACCTACTTCCCTAGTGGATATAGCACAGAACTTATGGACTTTGCACTAGATCGCAGTCGGTTGACGGATATTCCATGCAACGGTGTTATATTGGCTCCTAAGGTTTGAAAGGCAGTTCTCTACTAAAGTGGCTCGAGCACAACTTTACGTAAAGGATGTGATCATAGATGGGGTAAACATCTATTGAGGGTATAAGAAGCTAGTTAACCAATATCCAAACTGGTTGTAGCGGTGCACTCACTCATATTTCCACTAATGGAAAGCTACATAATGTTCCATGTGTGCAGTGCTCTTTCTCTGATAACAATACTGTATTACCTAAGTCTATTGAGTGAGCGATGAATGTGATAGCTGACTCTGTTGACTCAGCATTTTTGACGACCATTATTTAAAGGAATTCTCATATCCCAGCGGCAACCGTTATCTGAGTTGTATCTGAGGCAACCCCTTGGGTAAAACACATGGAAGACACCTTAGGCATATCAGCATTGGAGAACCATTGATGCAGAAGGATGTTAGCAAAGCTTGGAGGGCAACACAAGTTGCAAGTAATCACAACACTAGGGACTAGTTCACTACCAAGCAGGTTAAGTACAATTTGCCTTCGTGGTGCAGTAGCATAGCAAGTTGGGTTGACTTGCATCGTAGCAAAATCAGCTTTCTTAAACTATATTTGACGTCGAGGCTTCCATTCTTAGGCCAATCAATATTTTAAAAACCATAATCCAAAAATCTATGGTTTGACACCTTTCCAATTACTTTCGAATTGCAAGGGCACAATTTGACTTCTAGAACACCTTGACTGCTCACGCATTGCTGATCTAAGAGGGCAAAAGCAAGGCACATAGGGTGCAATTAGTCTTCTCAAGGATATGGAGGGTTGTCTAACAGCAATACACCTACAAGTTGTAATTTCTTGGCATGAATTACAAACACAACCGTCTAATGTGAAGGATGATCGCAGTCACAGTGAAATTGCAGATTCCGTACCCTTTTGTTTTCTATTCATATCTCACAAACTACTGCACCAATATGCACAAATTTTGGTGTGAATGTAGATCCATGGGTCTTCTAACTACTCACCAAAATTCAACTCAACCGGACACCGTTTGACCATCCAAACAATTCATCTACCAAAACTGCTGTGTTCTAAAATGGTAGCAAACCGAGCCAACAAGATATCTCTCAAATCCGATGTTTTACTCAACCAATACTCAAACCAACTTAAGACATTGAATGGTCCTAAGCAAGGAATGAGATCACCAAGTTTGGGGTCAATCCAACTTCGTTTGAGTCACTAATCGTTGGCTTGAAGATATTTAGTTTTGTACCCTAAGATCTGTACAGATTTCTCGTTCTTCTCTTTCTTTGTTTCACACGTTGTGGTGTGTGTTCTATACTCTCGATCTCTTTGTATAGCAGCAGCAGCAGCTCCTTTCTCTAAGGATGTAGACTAAGATTTTCCATATATGATTCTCAGGAAACAACTTAAATCGTTTGATTTAGATAGCAACTTGACTATGCACAAGCATTGGACTTGTGACTATGCTTTCAGAACACAAAGCATACTCTTCATGGAGGGACTGTCCTACAGAGATAAGGGAACGTCTCTTATTATCCTTTTGTGCCTCATCCAATAGAATTCGGAACAATCCTTTGATAGCACCATATACATAACGATGCTGACAGAAACTAGGAATGTGCCTTTTCTAGCTCTTTACTTAGCTGATATAGCATCCAACACTATCTGTGTGATTGTCCAAGATGGACTTGACTTGACAACATAGGGCTTGGAGAAGGAAGCAGTACTAGCATCGATGACCGGCTTTGCTGTTCGTTTGCTTAACATTGTTCTGTGAGATCTGGCCTTCATAATTAGCAAAAGGTTGTCACCTAGCCAGAGGTTAAGCTTCCTACTAGTAACTAATCAGTTGTCTCTCAACACTAAAAGTTCTAAACCTTCACTCTTGCCCACCTAGTTGTGATTGACACATAACAGATGGTCGCCATCGAAGTCAGTAGGCAAGGGGTCACACTAGAGATGGTTGATCTCGACTGTGCAATCCGCATGCACCTAATGATCAAGACTTGGATAGCTAATTCATAATCATAATATGATGTTCGATTCTTATCTGACTAACAACTTACCCAACATTAAGTATTGTGCGCCTTTCTAATCCAACAATGATGACATAAGTTGTTCACTAGGTGACGGACGTCAATACTGGGACAACCAAGTGGAGTCACTTGTCTACCACCTCTTGTAGTCGGTTAATGTTTATGTCGGTGACCAGTTCTTCAAAGGTTATCCTTTTTATGACTTCAACAGGAAGCTCTACTACGTTTGGTTAGATATATGGATCTTCGATAAGATATGGAGAGATAACCAAGGAAGAGCTCACGTGAAAATAACACATTGGTACAGTTCGGCAATGGATCATGACTAGAAACCTCGATACCAGCACGCACCCAGCAACACAACCATGCATTGACCACCCACAAGGAGGCCCTAGGTTCCGTCGTGGCACCATAGATCGCTAATCGTGGCACCATTACTGAATATACAACCCACCAAAATTCTCACGTGGCACAAATTTGGTTGCATAGGAGCAAGCACAATGAGAAGGAGAGATAGCAAACAAAGGTAGTCACAAGGTTAGGACTCAACAAGGAGGCGATCAGAAGATCAAAACACAGCGCAAAAGAACATAGCCTAATTGCCGAAGGCAACTAAGCAGGAGACTCTTGCTTAATTTCCATATACGCCTCGTGTCCACCAAAGTGATTACCAGATAAAGATTAACATGAGATTTGATCCTGTCGAGCAGCAACAGGAGATCAAGACTGATAAACATCCAGAGACTTGAAGGAGTTGGAGACAAAATACATGAGATTCGAGGGACAGAGCCATTGCACTAACTAGGGATTCAGTTGATAAAGCAATGACATGATCTGCGCAGAAAAGGTTCCAAAGCCAGGGCAGATAGCGATTAGCGTTGCACTAGCTCACTAGTAGGAGAGAGAGCAATAAGGTCCAACAAGGATTTTTGAGCAGGGTCCTCCCACATAGGAGCGGGACAACCACGAAACATGCAAGCATTCAAGGGAACTAAGCTTGGACCTAAGGTCAAGCAAAGGCATAGATAAAGTCTTTGTAGCACAACATTCAAGGCTAGCAACCACGTGTATAGGCTCAGGCTCCCAAGAGAGAACCTAATTGGAGACGACAACTGTGCGATTACGTAACTTGAGCGTTGTTTTAGGATAAAGCTATTTGACACTTGTATGCTTACCGAGGACAAAAGGGTGACAACTATGGCACTACCTAGATAACGAGCATCCACGCCTAAATCATGGTCTTAAGCGAGCATTTCGAAACACTCAATCCGATTAGCTTAAGCGACTATTACTAAGCACAAAGCTCGTACATAATAAGCAGTCACCTACAGTAACACCACTACACATAAACATGCAAACCTGGTGGTAAGGTATTGTTATCTTTTATTTCCTCTTTACTGAGTAGGTGGATATCTCTACAAAACAAGTTTTACTTACATTTAACAATTTAGTTTTTGAAGGGGTGAAGTTTTTGCTAATTAATAACTTGTCCTCTATTTCCTTTGGCAGCAATCATACAAGACGAAACTAATCACAAACTACCTTCAAGCATAACTATTCAAGCAGCATGGGACAAGGCATTTTGGCTAGCTTTGCACAGGGAAGATAGTAACATCACATGGATCACAAGTTACTTACTATTAGAACAAGGTGAGGGAAGCATATTTATGCACAAGCACAATCATGATGCATGCTCGTCCTATTCGTCCTCATGAAATTGCCAGCCTAAGGTGGCAATCACGTTCTATGTCGGTGGCATAACATGTACTCTCTTGATATATAGCTAGTCGTCAGCTAGATTCAATCTACGCATTCGTGGTTAGCGTACCTACAGGCAAATTCATTGCAGCCCATCCCCACAAGAGATAAATAAGCACACAATGAAAGTAGTAAACTAAGATACTCTCTATATATGCATCCCCAGATGTATATACTTCGATATCCATAGCTACCCGATAAATATACCCGCAATTAAGTACCTTCATATATACATGGGTGTAACATGTAAATATTCCAGTAACCATAGCTAACTTTCCCCTAGACCGATAGTTGGATGGTCATGCTCTCACAACTCACACTTACCTGGGCGTAGAGGCAATTGATCCATACATTACCATTCAAATGAATGGCATCCATACAATAGCATGACGTATGGATGACGAAAGTAAAAACCCCCATGTTAGTACTTAGATAGCCACCTAATAGTCCTTAACTGGGCATAAAAGAGGATGTCGCTAGCATAGTTTTGCAAATTAGTTTTGACAAATTTACCTGTAGCTAAAGTTTTAGTTAAAATATGCTTTTTAAAACCAAAACTTTATTTTTAAAACAATGTACATGATAGTATTATGCTTAATCTTGCTCTGATGCCAGCTGTAATAGAACCGCCCAATTTATACAAGATTAAATATGGCTGTCCCCGCTAACACATTGACACGCGCATACTTTCACTCATATAAACCCGGTAGTCCGCCGAGTGTCCCGAAAGACCTCGGTAAATCAACATCACAACCAAGATCGTATGATTAAGCAAATACACATCACATACACAGGGCTGCAGCGGAAATAATATTACAAATGGGTTCACACTTAAAAGTACAAGTTTGGGTTTCAAAATCGATTAGTGAAAACAACATAGTTTTCAAATGATTACATTAATATATGTTCCAAATACATTGCTAGCATAAGTGACATCATCCGACAAAAGCATATGATGAGAAGTAACTATAGAATTACCGAGCCACCAGCGGTTAGCCACCATCTTCACAGGCCAAGAACTTTACCTGCAACATGGTGGGATAAACCCTGAGTACGAGAAGGTACTCAGCTAGACTTACCCGTCAAAACCAGAAATAAAGGACACCAAGGGTCATGCAAGGCTTATGAGGTGGGCTAGCTTGACATAGTGCATAAAAGGGCTTATGAATATAGTGACCACTTTAAACTTAGCATCAAGTTTATCATTATTTACCTGACCACTAGATTAGCACATGTACTAGAGCACTCACTTATTAGGAGCAATCAATATTAACCATAGCAGGTATAATTAGGCTATCATCATCATATCATCATTTCTGAACCATTAAGTTATTTAGTGTATCTACTTTGGAGATAAGCCCGTCAAGTTCTCACTAACCGGGAGAGACGGCGACTCGAATCGAATTACAACTCAGCTGAGGGGGTATTCCTGACTCTCACCCTAGCATACTTTGCAAGAGTAGCCGTGGGTCACCTTTGGTACAACTCAGGAACCAAATTCATGGGTTCGATCAGCGCCAGCACTCTCAGGGATTACCCTTCTGCCAGGAGGATCAGGACTTTTAAATCACCTGCCCTTGGACTCACGCCTATGGCTCCCTTCTGAGGCGTACTTTGTACTTATCGACTCCCGACCTGAGGTGAGCTACTCGGCATCGTGGTCGGTCTCTAGACCCGCCCAACTAAGAGAGAGGCATGTGTTCAACATGAATAGGAAAGGCTCCAAGATTTAGTCCTTAAGCGACACAGACGGAGTCACTACAAACCGGTAAGCCTCCGCCCAGTCTTCATTTCAAATTATGGCAGGTTCTTTTCCACGATAGCAAATATAGCCAACCGTGCCATATGTATATTCCTATATCTCGCAGGTGATAGGAAATCACCTGACTTCTACCGCGTTTAAGCAGGGCTAAGCACTACACGAACCTGAGCTACATAGGATTCAGGGTATCAATATCAGGACAAGGATTGGATAACCAATGCAGCAAGTGTTTGCATCCAACACCTAAACTTAATGCAACAATATATATATGTAACAATAATACTTTAACTGCATTTCGGAAATTAGGAGGCTTAATATGCTTCGGGGCTTGCCTTGGATCCGACACAAGTCAGTTCAGTTAGCTTGCACCGTCATGGTGACATCTCTGGTCCTAGCACTTGCTTAGTCCTTCCATCCTCGGGATATATCCACCAAACCAAATCTTCAGGTTTGGCTCCAACATCGCATCCTTCATGTGGTGCATCTAGCGTACCTAGATGAGATGTAATATACAAGTGCATAAATATGAAGAATAGTACCATAAGACGCATCACAAAATAGCAAGCAAGACAAGCATAGTTTACACTAACACACTTAAGTACTTTGCGATGCTTAACTTAAACATCACACAATCTATCATGCTAAGATGGCAAAGAAGACGACAACACCAAGCATGACACAAGTTTCCCAAGATCTCAGGTGCTCTAACTTAGTCATCATTCAAGGCATAAGTCACACTTAACAATATACAAGCAAACACTATAATTGGAATCTGCCAATTTCTGGACATGCAAACAGCAGCTACAAGATTTAGCTATAACTAGAGTTACACAAATCCAAATGACTTACAAGAAGACATTATGGAAATCTTATGAAATTATCTACATTTCATCTATAACCATCATAGCATGATTCACAAGTTAAGTAGGTCAAAATTATATATTTACAGAAACTGGTCCACAATTGACAGAGAGCAGCCATTTCTGAATCCCAACTTTCAACAGGCATAACTCACAAACCACAAAACCAAATACCACCAAATTTTAACAGCAGCTAGATACATGAATTATATACAACTTTGTTATTATCACCAAAAGCTCATTCAAACCCTAACTAGATCAAACACTAGCATCTTTCAGATCTGCTCAGAATACAATCAAAACCTGACAGGAGACTTAAAAGTCATGTAACTCCTACACTATCAGGCCTATGGCCTTACAATTTGAACACAAGAAAGACCATGGAATTTTCTACAACTTTTGTATTCACTACAACCATAGCAAACATCATTTACACCACGAAAATAATTGCACAAGCAAAACTGCAAATGCAACCCAACAGCAGTGGTACAGAAAACGGATAGGAACTTCAGAGAAGCATAACTGGAGTTCTAGACCTCCAACAAACATGAACCATAACTTTTTGAAAAGCTTAGGAAGTTACCTACAACTTTCCTATTCTCATATTAAGATGATTCTATAGTTAGAAGGGTCACTTAATTCAATAATTGCATATCTGTCCAAAACATAGACAGAAACTGATATGCCACTTTAAACAGCTATAAATGGAATTATACATATCCAATAAATGTGGTTCTAGACTTTTTAGAAATCTTATCAAATTCTAAACAACTTTGTTGTAAACACCTAAAGCTAATTCTACTATTAAGAAGGCCCCACAATACCAACAAGGTAACCCTATCAGAGTTTGGGCAAAAACAGCCACTGATATTTAAGCAAGTATAACTCAAGATCTACTTAACCAAAAATTAGGATATTTAGATTTTTGAAAATATTAATAAAAGTACTACAACTCATGTATTATTATAAAGTCATGATTCCTAACTTAACTAAGCCACTTAATTTAATCTTGCAGATACAGGTAATTTGTTATTTTTATAGATCTTAAACTATCAAGCCTAAAATACTGAAATTTTTACCAGACATCACTAATCACATCAGTAACACTCCATAAACATTTCACATTTATTTGAGTAAAATAACTGTAGTTATCAAAACGACAAGACATGACTAGCATTAAGAACCTAGCTGCCTAAATCGATTTTTACAGCTAAACCTTTAAACTAAAACATGTAATATTATAGATCTAGTGCACAGATAATTTCACAAGAATTCCAAAAAGTCCTCATTTACTATTTTACGATTTTTCTACAAATTACTATGAATTTTCAAAGTGGAGCATTCTAATCTATAAAAACCAGAGAAAAAGGAAATTGAAATCTTGCACCGGGGTCCCTGTCGAAAACATAAATTAAAAATGAACAAATGGATCCTTTTCGGCACTGTTCAACTGAGTCACGGTTTCTTCACATAACCCCCTAGAGAAGCTTTTATTTGCGCGCGCAGTCCTTCTTCTCCTTCATCGAACTGAGCAGAGGAGGCCGTCGGGGAGGACCGGCCGGTGGCCGATTTGGCCGGCTGGAGAGGGGTGGTGCTGGGGCTTGGCCGCGGACAGCTGTGGCCGCGCCTGGCCCTGGCTGGCCAAGCAGCAGGCAGCAGCGGCGCAGCAACCGAGCAGCGCCAGGACGGCAAGCAGGACGACAAGCAGGGCAGTGGTAGCTTTGGCGACGACAGCGGCGAATCTGGCCGGAGAAGAGATGGCGGCGGAGGAGCAGCGTGGCGTGCCTAGGCACTGTAGCAGAGGAGGAGAGGGAGCACGCTATAGCAGCGGTAGCTCAAGCTTCGCTCAGCATCAATGGCGGCCATGGCGAGCGAGGGGCAGGGAGCGAGAGGGGCGATGGACACTGGTAGAGAACCGAGCTTTACTCCCGGTGGGGAACCCCCTCTAGTCCCGGTTCCCCACCCGAGAGCAAGCATCCGGGACTAAAGGGGGGTCCTTTAGTCCCGGGTCAGGAACCGGGACTAAAGGAGGACCTTTAGTCCCGGTGGGTAACACCAACCGGGACTAAAGGTGCCTCCTGACATGCCACGATGGCCGGCACCTTTAGTCCCGGTTGGTAATACGAACCGGGACTAAAGGTTTTTTTCTTTTTTCTTTTCTTTTCATTTTTTTGTTTTCTTTTCAAAATAGGTTTTCGAAGTCGTATTGTATGCTGCTAATTATACATTTATACGCGCGTATAGTATGTTTCGGTTCAAGCACAATGAACGTATTAAATCACACAATTCAAGCATAGAAATATATATATATATATATATATATATATATATCATATATATATTTACATGCATGCATGCATATGTGTATTTTACATTATATTATTTCATGTGCATATATTACAAAAGATTGCATTACAGTTGTTGTGACATAACAAGTTTCCTCTCATCCTCTAGCTTGGCTTCAATGGCAGTGTTGGGTCGAAGTAGAACTCGCCCTTGGAATCGATGACCTGCTCATTAAAAAATCCGGCTATAGACTCTTGAATTGCTTTGATTTGGTCTTGCCGTATGACCTTTTCCTCCAACCATCGAGTCTACAGGTTTGAATTAAAGGAAAATAAATTAATATATGTACATATATATATATAAAGACATAGTAACACAATCAATAATAATAATTAAATGAATATATAGTGTATTTTTAACGTACTTTGAGTCTCTCTGTAGGAGTTCTTTGGGAGAGCACCTTGATAAACTTGCAAACATAGTAACCACAGTAGTTGTTCCCCTGTTCCTGCCTCAGACACCACTTTACGAGAAAAAGATTTGTCATCCAATCTGGTGATCCGGTGAAAGCTATATGTTTAATTAATAAAGATGATGCGATTCAGGGGACTTACTTTCAAAGGGATTACATTCAGTGGCGCTTTGCATTTTTCCATGTGTTGCTTCTCAATAAAGGTTTTCCAAACACTGCCCAATAAAAAATTTGCCACGTCATCAGATATAGTTAATCATCATGTTTGTGTGTATATATAGTTGCTAGAGATCCCGAAATTACCTCTGGATAATATCTATCATATCTTGGTAGTCTTGTTGTGGTTTTCTCATCGAGTCATAGATTATCAAGTGACTTTTCACCAGATCGATGTCCATCAATATCCAGTGATTGCTGCATGTGTTTATAGGATATAACGCATAACACTCATTAATTAACTAGAATCAACATATGAGCCATTAAGGATATGATCGACATGATTAACACTCACTTGAAGTTATAGGGAAAGAGTATATCCTTCTTGTGGCGTTGGTTCACTAAGAAGTTCATGAGGTTACTCTCTGACTCAGACTTCCAATTAGTCTTTGGAGTAATTGGGTCTTTGAATACTATATGGGGATCAACAAAACCAATTTCATTGCAGCCTTCCTTTCTGAGCTCTGTCATTGTAAATCTGCATATATATAGTACTTGTTAGGATAATTTATATGCATATACACACATATGATGAGTTTAATAATAGATCGAAAGAATTATTACTTACAGGCAATAGCAGCTAATGATAACTTTGTCCAGAGAGGTCAGGTGGCATAGTTGATGAAATTCTGCAAAGTCAACATACATAACATCATCGCCACGGAACCAATGTTCGTCTCTAATTCTGACACCAACGCAGAAGTCTCCACTGGTAGACGCCTGCATGTACCACTTGTTTAGCAGGTACATTTGCGTCCCCAGATCAGATAAGGCTTGAGGGTTGTATAGACTCTGGCCTAGTACAAATTTTTTCTTCCAAATATCAACCTCCGCCGCACTCTCAATGTTTCCATCACCAAACATCTGGTAAAGGTCGAGACCAGTCTCATCAAGAAATTCACCAAGGTGATCCAAATCGACATCCGGAGGTATGTTTGCCTGATGCATTAATCCTAAATTCGAACCATATTCATTACCAACAACTAGCGGGGGGATTGATTGGTGCGCTTGTTGTCCGAGTTGGGCAACTCCTTTCCCTGCCCGCTTCTTTTTCTGTGCCGCCTCAATTGACTTGGTGAGAGTGCGGTCATAGTCCGATAACGTTGATTTGGACGGCTTACGAGATTCCCGCTGTTGTTGCTGGTAAGAAGTCACCTTTTTTCTTAGAATATCTGGAGCTACGAAGAAGTACGGTTTCTCCGGGTTTCTCCTTGCTTCTTGATTCATTTTAAGTTTGTCATAGAATCTAGACATGTCTTTTTTATATGCATCAGTTCCTTCTTCCTTCTCTTCAGATATTATTTTGGGAATAGCCCTTGGTTTCACGGTGGCTTTCTTTGCAGGCGGGGACTGGTTCTTCGTTTGAGGGGCTGGCCTCTTGCTAGGCTTCTTGGTAGGCGGGGGCGGGGGAGGCGTTGGAGACCTCCTTGGAGGTGTTGGCAGCGGCGTTGGAGACCTCCTTGGAGGTGGCGGCTGCGGCGTTGGAGACCTCCTTGGAGATGGTGTGGATGCAGCCTTGCCTTCCAACACAATGTCATCGTACAGAGCACTATGATGATCTGGCGATTGAACAATTGGATTTAGGTTGGGGGAGGATCTGCTACAAAAAAAGGAATGACATATTATTATGAGCAGATTATTAATTATTTAAGCCAATACAAATTAATGATGTAGTGTTTTCATCCGCACGTACCTATGGTGAGGTAGTTCAGGAGGAGGTGGAGCCGACATCCCTGGAATGATGATGTAGCGCTTGCGCCATAGAATGAATGTCTTCTCCGCTTCTCCTAGAGTCTTCTCGCCATCACCTCCAGGAATGTCAAGAGGCAAATCACTAAAACCTTTTTCAGCTTTATCTACCGAGATGGTAGCATATCCTTCTTGGATTATATTCCCATGAATCCTTGGTGTCTTGGTTCGGTCGATAGGATTAACAAGACCGATAGCCACCTTGATTGTGGAATTCTCCTTCGGAATGTGTAGCTCACACGTTGTACAAGGTTCAGTGACGTCATCCACAGGGAAGCGCAGTCCTGTGTCCCCTTGATTTGGTATCTCCGTGGAAGCGCAGCTGCTTTTCAACTGAACAGATTGGCTAATGTTGATTCCTGGCTCTGATGCCTGCTTGCTTGCACTCACTGCTATTTGCACTTGCCTTCTGATTTCCTCCTGCATTCTCGCTTCAAGGTTTTTTTCCCGCTCCTGTGCTTCACGCACCGCTTCCTCCAACCTCTGGAGCCGCTGTGCCTCTTCTTCCTTCTTTCTCTGGCGACTTCTGTAGGAAGGTCTGTCCTGAGGGAATCCATGCTCCCACGAGACACTTCCTTTGCCTCTAGTTCGGCCACCATGTTCAATAGTCCCGATGGCGTATGTCAGCTCATCCTTCTCTCTGTTGGGCCTGAACGCACCACTAGCAGTAGCTCTCTGAGCATAAAACAATCTTTCTGCTGCTTCTTGCAGTCTTGCGCCATAAACGCACTTCCCTGTCTCCTGGTCTAGTGTTCCCCCATGACCGAAAAACCAATTCTTTGCACGTTCTCCCCACTCGAGTGATTCTGGTCTGATACCCTTGGCAAGAAGGTCTGCTTCCATTTTGTTCCACTTCTTAATGGCAGTCGGGTAGCCACCTGATCCCAAGGTATGGTGGTATGTCTTCTGTTGGGCATTACGTTGGTTCTTTATCACCCGACTCACACCCTCTTCCGAAGTCTTGTACTGTACAAACTCATCCCAATAGGGCCTCTGCTTTGAGATCGGGCCTGGGACAGTAAAATCTGGTGCTATGTTCTTCTTGACATACGTCGTGTATAGGTGTTTCTTCCAAGTCTGAAACTGGGTGGCCATCTTCTTCATTGCCCAATCCCTAACTCGCTCCTTCAATTCATCACCATCTATTATATCATCATAACCATCTGTTTGGAGCGTGAAATGTACCAAGACATCTTTCCAAATTAACGCCTTGTCACGATCGGAGACAAAACTGATATGAGGAGCATTGGTCTTCTTCTTCCATTCACGGGTACTAATCGGGAGCCGGTCCCGTACAAGGTAACCACAGTGGTGCACAAATTTCATTTTATTCGGCCCCCCCCGGTTCTCCTGTATCCACATTGAACTCCGAGATGATGAAGCGGCCCTCCAATGGCTTTTTGGGACCTCGAACATTTTTACTCTTCGTTGTAGTTGTTGATGTCGATCCAGAGGGCTACAAAACATAAACATTATTTTTAATGTCATGAGCACACATAAGACATATGATAATATATATAGCTAATAATAAAAAATATATACTTGGCCAATATGTTGTTGCTCATTTTGTTCAAGAGCTAAGTACTGACTCCCGTCATCTGCATCCTCTTGCACGTTATTTTTAGCACCATCATCGCCGGCAACTTGAGTGCCAGTGTTGATCAAATTCATCATCAACTCCTCCTCATCCATGTTTCTCGGGTCGGCCATCTAGCTTCAAAAAACAAAACCAATATATAGTACGTCAAATCTTTGCTTACATGCGTAAAATCTACGAACAATATGCATTATTAAATCTTGCCCCTCGGTCACGGACGCAATTCGCCACACTAGGGCGAACTACGTCGGTACTAGGGCGAATTAGGGCTATACATAAACTGGCCGAGGGCAAATTGCGTCGGTGACTAGGGCGAACCACGTCGGTGACATCAACAGCGCGGTTCGCCCTGGTGTGATTGTTTAGCATTAACGATAACGATAATACGAATGTTGATCAACTAGGCCACGAGAAAGGGCGGTGTGACAAGAGTGGCGGTGCTCCACTCCGCCGTATATATGTCTGTACACATGGGTGAACGAGGGCGGCGGTGCTCCGCCGTATACATAGAAACGCATGGGCGAACGAGGGCGGCGGTGCTCCGCGACGTATATATACATGCATATGAATACAAATGACGTATATATACGTGTCGGCGCGGTGGCCGGTGTGCTGACGACGACGACGTGAGGCGGGCCGGCGTGCTGACGACGACGACGACGTGAGGCGGGCCGGGGCGGTGTCGGTGCGTGATGTTGTGATCCTATGTACCATGTGAACCATGTAGTCATTCATCATATGAGAAAATTCTATGTTGATAATGTAAGTATAAGTCATTATGAAATGTAAGTATATGTGTCTTATTGCTAATATAACCATTACTATTTCTGAAATGATAAGAATTTATTTTCTTCTTCTACAGGCGATCTCTGATGCTATGATATAAAGTTTGAAGATAGTCTTCCCGGAAAAAATATGTAATGCTCATATTACTTTAGCAACATTAATATATTATATCTGTATATTCAAAGTTCACAAATGAAGAAACGTTGAAGTTTTCCTTCATTTGTCTGTAGCCATGCATGCAAGTCCAACCAAAACTGCTTACATCATCACATGTGATATTTTTTATAAACTAAAAAACGCTTAGTTTACAAACTGGGTATCCAAATTGAGTTCCTATTTGACCATTATATATCCTACAACAAATCCTTCAAAAAAAAGACCCTACATGAATATATTTGGATAAAATTTCGTTAACAAACATTGATCTATGAAGATAGAAAAAATTCTTCTATTGAGCAAAGGCAGTGTTCTAGATTCATGAAACAATGTTCAGTTTCCGGCCACCGTCTGAGAATGTACAAAGAGATCGACGAACATATCACCTCGAGCTCGGCAGTGGAGGGCCTCGGGCGCGGTGGAGGGCCACGGGCGCGGTGGAGGGCCTCGGGCGCGGAGGAGGGCGCGGGTGGAGGGCCACGGGCGCACGCGGAGGAGGGGCACGGGCGCGCGCGGTGGAGGCCGCACGAGGAAGAAGAGGGCGGCGGTGTCACGGAAGGCGAACGGACGCGGCGCGAGGAAGAAGAGGGCGGCGGTGTTCGACGAGGAAGAAGACGAGCGGATCGATCTGCGCCAGGCGCTGGAGGTTATATATCAGAGAGGATTACTCCCGGTGCCAGCCACCAACCGGGAGTAAAAACCCTTTACTCCCGGTGCGTATTACCAACCGGGAGTAAAGGTACCTTTACTCCCGGTGCGTGTTACCAACCGGGAGTAAAGGTATACCTTTACTCCCGGTTGGTAACACGCACCGGGAGTAAAGGGTTTTTTTTGGCGGGCTACGAAACTGCAGCCCACCTTTACTCCCGGGTGGGCTTCCCACCCGGGAGTAAAGGTGGGCTGCAGTTTCGTTTCCCGCCTGTTTTAAGCAATAGTCTTGTTAAATACAATAGAAATGCAATAGTTTTTGTTAAATACATAGTAAATTAAATAAAAGGCATAAAATTATTTTGTTAAAAATATGAATTTTCTTTTTGTTTATTGCACATAGGAAAAATCTATAACCTAACTTTTTTTATTTTTTGTTAGAATTATAAAACATAATGTAACTAATATTTATTATTTCGTTAATGCAAAAATGTAGTGTTTAATTAAAATTATTAAAACTATTGGTTTTGGACAGGAAATTTGTTTTCACATCATTTTAACGTTAATATTTTAATTTTTCATCACTCAGTATCCTAATTTACCTTTTTGAGAGAGAAATCCCACCAAATCAAACATTGATTTAATTTGAAACATGACATAATAAACATCTGAATTCACAATTATTACATAATATCTCAAACACACACTATATTAAATCACTATATCATCAAGTGGGCACAGCAGTGAACTTCTTCTTTACGTATGTCCCTTGGTTATGATCGCTTCGTAACCATGGAGTGTCCTCATCATTTACCAAGATGCTAGGGTCTTTGTTCACTTTGAAGGGCGGAATTCGGTCATCCTTTTCATATTCTTCTGACATGTCCGACTTGTCCTCAATTCCCACGATGACTCTTTTCCCTGAAAGAACTATGTGGCGCTTTGGCTCTTTGGTTGAGTCATTATCGTTTTTCCCTCTTTTTGGTTTGGTAGACATATCATTGACATAGAACACCTGATTCACATCCTTGGCAAGGACGAATGGTTCGTCTTTGTACCCAATATTACTAAGGTCTACTGTTGTCATTCCATACTCGTTGTCTACTGTTACCCCGCCTCCGGTCACCTTGACCCATTGGCACTTGAACAATGGGATCTTCAAAGTAGGTGCATATTCTAGTTCCCATATTTCATCTATGCGTCCATAATATGTCTGCTTATTCCCATTCGGGTCTGTGGCATCTATGCGGACACCACTGTTTTGGTTGGTACTCCTTTTATCTTGGGCTACTGTGTAGAATATGTTCCCATTTATCTCGTACCCTTTGTATGTGACGATATGCCATGATGGTTGCATAGCCAATAAATACAGTTGCTCATGGATGCTCTCATCACCTTGACATTTTTTTCGCAACCAACCGCCGAAAGTTTCCATGTGCTTACGCGTAATCCAAGCTTCAGTCTTCCCTAGAAACTCGGATCGTAAGAGATCCTTGTGTGTCTCAATATACGGATCTACCAAAGAGGAGTTCTGTAGAACTGTGTAGTGCGCTTTATTGAAATAATCATCATCCGTACCAATATATGTTTTCCTCCCTAGTGTCCCCTTTCCGCTTAGTCTCCCCTCATGTCTCGATTCAGGAACACCAATCGAGTCAAGGTCGGGAATAAAGTCAACACAGAACTCAATGACCTCTTCTGTTCCATAGCCCTTGGCGATGCTTCCTTCTGGGCGAGCACGGTTGTGAACATATTTCTTCAGGACTCCCATGAATCTCTCTAAGGGGAACATGTTGTGTAGGAACACAGGACCGAGAGTGAAAATCTCCTTGACTAGGTGAACTAGGAGGTGTGTCATAATATCAAAGAAGGAAGGAGGGAACACCAACTCAAAGCTGACGAGACATTGAACCACATCATTCTGTAGTTTAGCTAGATCAGTTGGATCAATTGCCTTCTGAGAAATTGCATTGAGGAATGCATATAGCTTCACGGTGGCTAGACGTACATTTGGAGGTAGAATTCCTCTTAATGCAACTGGAAGTAATTGCGTCATGAGAACGTGACAGTCATGGGACTTTAAGTTACTAGAATTTCTTCTCTGGCACATTTATAATACCCTTTATATTCGAGGAGAATCCAGATGGTACCTTGATGTTGTTTAAGCATTCAAACATGATTTCCTTCTCCTCTTTGCTTAGAGTGTAGCTAGCAGGACGTAAGTAATGGCGTCCATCATCTGTCTTCTCTGGATGCAGGTTGTCTCTTTCTCTCAAACAACGTAGGTCCTGTCGTGCTTCAAATGTGTCCTTAGGCTTTCCATACACACCCATAAAGCCTAGCAGGTTCACACAAAGATTCTTCGTCAGGTGCATCACGTCGATCGAGCTACTGGACCTCCAGGACTTGCCAATAGGGTAGGTCCCAAAATATGGACTTCTTCTTCCACATGGGTGCGTGACCGTTAGCAGTCTTTCGGAATAGGTTGGCTTCCATGTCCTTTTCCAAAGATGACTTTCACATCATTGACCATATCGAGTACATCCTCACCGGTTCGGTTGCGAGGCTTGGTCAGGTGGTCTGCCTTCCCTTTAAAATGCTTGCCTTTCTTTCTTACGGGGTGATTTGCAGGAAGAAATCGACGATGGCCAAGGTACACGACCTTTCGACATTTTTTCAAGAATACACCTCTAATATCACCGAAGCAGTGTGTGCATGCATTATATCCCTTGTTTGACTGTCCTGAAAGATTACTTAGAGCAGGCCAATCATTGATTGTTACGAACAACAATGCTCGCAGATCAAAGTGTTCCTGTTTGTACTCATCCCACACACGTACACCTTCTTTATTCCACAAAATGAGAAGTTCGTCAATAAGTGGTCTCAGGTACACATCGATGTCATTGCCAGGTTGCTTCGGGCCTTGGATGAGCACAGGCATCATAATAAACTTTCGCTTCATGCATAACCAAGGAGGAATGTTGTAGATACTTAGAGTAACAGGCCAAGTGCTATGACTACTGTTCTGCTCTCCAAAAGGATTGATACCATCTGTACTTAAAGCAAACCTTAAGTTTCTTGCGTCATTTGCAAACTCCGGGAATTCTCTGTCGATTGCTCTCCACTGGGACCCATCAGCAGGGTGTCTCAACATATTGTCTACCTTACGGTCTTCTTTGTGCCATCGTAACAATTTTGCATGTTCTTTGTTTCTGAACAGACGTTTCAAGCGTGGTATTATAGGAGCATACCACATAACCTTGGCAGGGATTTTCTTACGTGGACGTTCGCCCTCAACATCACCAGGGTCATCTCGCCTGATCTTATACCGCGACGCATGGCATACCGGGCATGCATCCAATTTCTCGTACTCTTTGCCATGGTACAGGATGCAGTCATTAGGACATGCATGTATCTTCTCTATTTCTAGCCCCATAGGACAGACAACTTGTTTTGCTTCGTAGGTAGTGGCGGGCAATTCATTGTACTTCGGAAGCATCTTCTTTTGGATTTTTAGTAACTCTCCAAATCCCTTGTCAGATACACCATTCTTTGCCTTCCATTGCAGCAATTCTAGTGTGGTTCCCAACTTTTTCTGCCCTGCATCACAAGTTGGGTACAACAATTTCTTGTGATCTTCTAGCATCCGCTCGAACTTGATCTTCTCCTTTTCACTTTCACATTCTCTTTGTGCGTCACTGAATGACCTGAGAAAGATCATCAGCCGGCTCATCTTCTGCGGCTACCTCTTCTTCAGCTTCTCCCATTGCAGTATCATTGAAGCACGCACCATCAGGAATAATATCATTGTCGTCCCATTGTTCTTCTTCACCTTCTTCCATTACAACACCGGTTTCTCCGTGCTTTGTCCAATAAATATAGTTTGGCATGAAACCCGACTTGAACAAGTGTGAATGAAGAGTCCTTGAGCAAGGATATTCCACCGTATTCTTACATATGGCACATGGGCAGCACATGAAACCGTCGCGTTTGTTTGCCTCGGCCGCACGTAACAAAGAATGCACGCCGTCAATGAACTCTTGGGAGCGGCGATCAGCATTATACATCCAATGACGGCTCATCTGCATTACATGACATAAATATCATATTAAAACCTAGATCATAATTAATTATTTATACAACATGCGTGCCACCACAAAAGATACAAATTTATGAAAGCATCGCTACAATGTAGACAATCCCAACTACCACTAAAAGAACTAAAGCTAAAATACATTTCAGGAGCACAAGGATTTCGCGACCAATCTCAACTAAAACAGACAGATCCCCCGATTGTGCAACATCTTTGGGCTTCTTCGGCTGGATCACTGCCTCATTAGCCGTCCGTATCTGCCTGTTGTGCAAGATATTTTTGCACGAGTTCAACATACTCTTCCTCCCAGTAGAAGCCTGAACATCGTCCACTGCCATCCCACTGAAATTAAAACAAAAAATTAGAACTTTAATCACAACCATCATGAAAATAGGTATAAACTAACCATAATCATTAAATACGATAAAATAACTCACATTGCGATCCGGACACTTGTAGAAGATACGATCCTTGTTGGGACCCTCCTTCTTCACTCGGTACTCCATCACAATCTTCGTCTCATCACGACACTTGCCGCATGGAATGAGAGGAAGGCCCGGCCTAAGTCGCTTTGGAAACCCATGAGAGGCCGAGGACCCGGAAGCAGTTGCCATCTACTCTCTATACTCATTTTTTAATACACTATAAATTTCTCCTTTTATAAACAAATAAAATTAAGAAACTATAAAATTATCTAGATCTCTAAACAATGATATTTTTAATGATCATTGTGTTCTCGTCTTTTACTGCGGCAGGTAAGTAATTCACATGATATTTCCGCAAATTAACAGAAGAATGGGAGTGTACACACATAACAGACTACTGCGACGATATCGGGACGTGTGAATAAATAACCATCCGTACTAGTTGACCTTGCTTACGTGATCATCTCGGCGAGCATTTCTCCACCGGACGGCACCGTACTTGGCCACAGGAAGAGCTCCAATTCTACGAGGAAGGGAACACGGTCTTCCACGACCGTTGCCGCTCTCCCTCGTAGAATCAAAGCTCCTCCTTGACGTCCGTTACCGCTCGGCAGAGAATATGCTCGCCGAAATGAATACGGTCCGCTAGTTCAACTAGTATGGATTTTCTATAATTTTCTAACTATTTTCTAAGTTTTTCATTTCATAAAAAGTTAAAATAAAAAGTACGGTGATTGATAGACTACTGCGACGATATCGGGACATGTGAATAAATAATCATCCGTACTAGTTGAACTTGCTTACGTGATCATCTCGGCGAGCATTTCTCCACCGGACGGCACCGTACTTGGTCAAGGAAGAGCTCCGATTCTACGAGGAAGGGAACACGGTCTTCCACGACCGTTGTCGCTCTCCCTCGTAGAATCAAAGCTCCTCCTTGGCGTTCGTTACCGTTCGGCAGAGAACATGCTCGCCGACATGAACACGGTCCGCTAGTTTAACTAGTACGGATTTTCTATAATTTTCTAACTATTTTCTAAGTTTTTCATTTCATAAAAAGTTAAAATAAAAAGTACGGTGATTGACAGACTACTGCGACGATATCGGGACATGTGAATAAATAACCATCCGTACTAGTTGACCTTGCTTACGTGATCATCTCGGCGAGCATTTCTCCACCGGACGGCACCTGTACTTGGTCAAGGAAGAGCTCCGATTCTACGAGGAAGGGAACACGGTCTCCCACGACCGTTGTCGCTCTCCCTCGTAGAATCAAAGCTCCTCCTTGATGTCCGTTACCGCTCGACAGAGAACATGCTTGCCGAGCTGAACACGGTCCGCAAGTTCAACTAGTACGGATTTTCTATAATTTTCTAACTATTTTCTAAGTTTTTATTTATATATACTTTAACCTTCTTTCATGTAAATATGCAAGCTTGAAGTGATTTTGAGCTCAAATTGCTTACAAATGAAAAAAACCACAATAAAGAACCATAAATATATATAGTGAACAAAATGGCATAAGAAAATGGTGAAAAATGAGAGTATGAGATTGGTAACCTTTACAACTGAAGAATCGACGGAGGAATCGAACAAATCGACGGAGGAATTGAAGAATGGATGGAGGAACAATGGAGGGAGGAAGCAAGAACACTAGTGCAGTGAGCTTCAAAATGTGCTAAGCTCGGGCTCGGGGAGGAAGAAGGAGACGACTGATTTATAAAGGGAGAACATTTAGTCCCGGTTGGTGGATCCAACCGGGATTAAAGGTAACTTTTCAACCCCGGGCGCAGCCACGGCCTGGGAGTAGACTTTTACTCCCGGTTGGATCCACCAACCAGGAGTAAAAGTATACCTTTAGTCCCGGTTGGTGGCTCCAACCGGGACTAAAGGTCCCTGCCACCTCTGTCTGGCGCAGTAGCCGTTGGGCAGGGACCTTTAGTCCTGGTTGGAGCCTCCAACCGGGACTAAAGGTATTTCTAGTCCCGGGGGTAAAAAATTCCGGGACTAGAGCCTATTTTGACCGAGGATCAAAGGTTTGTTCTCTACTAGTGGGAGAGGCGAGAGAGGAGGCGAGGGCTTCTCGGGCGCTTGGTTTAAGGGGCAGGGGTGCGACAGGGCGGCAGAACACGCGGTAGTGGCGTGCGGCAATGGCGTGGCGCGAGCTCTGCATGGCTGCCACGCGCTCCCCCTTTGGGGCATTCCACCGAGTGGCTGGCAGGTGTCGAAGCGGGCCGATTGGACCACGTTATTGGGCTTGTTCTGGTCCAAACTAAGTCATGGGCCCTTAAGCGAGTTGGTTGTCCACATGATGACCTACAAATTTCATTAACGGACCACAGCCATTTGAGCAATGGATTAGCAGTTAATTAGGCTCCAAAGTGATAGTGTCAGCGTGTTGATAACAGTCATGGGAGCTCGCCTTCGGAGGTCAAAACTCGGTCAAACTCAGTGCAACTTTTTGTATGCTCTTCTCCATAATATAACCTTCAACTTTTATTTTTGGACCAACTCAAGTTGGTTAGCAAAATTTGGAGAACGCGGGATGTCAATGTCGATGTCAGTGAATTCCGGACTGCAAACACTGTCGGGCTGATTTCAACTTTTCTATTAGACGTTGAGCCTTGTTTTGATCCATTTTGAAACTGAATCATGACTTGGTCTTTTAACAAAGTTTGTTATAATCAAACTTTTATTCAACTTTCATTTTTGGTCAAACCTCATATATGGTCCAGAAGTCAACTTTATTTCTCGGTCAACGCAAAGCCCTTTTTGCTATAGAATCTAGGGTTTCCATGATTTTCAGATATTTTCTCCATCTTTGCTCAACATGAACCCTTCATAACTTTTGTTGTAGAGTTCAATTAGAGTTGTTGGAGCAAGGTTGCAAGGTTTGATTGATGACCTAGAATTCCCTTCACTTACTAGTGCAATTCAAGCACTTAGTAAAATCATTCCAATAAGGATATAACTTATCATTTCATGTGACTTTTTGATTCCAAACTTCATGAAACTTTTCCAGTGATCAATATAGATGGATATTGATGTGAGACACATGAAGATATTCCAATAACACCAGCCAAGCATATATCTTTAAAAGGGCCTATATGTAAAGCAAGGGTGCAACATCCGAGTTTAGGTTGGGGCTCATTTCTATAGGTTTGACCTTGACATCTCCATCACCATTGAACATGTCATGGTTGAGCTCAAACCCATTGCTTAACAGGTGACGAACACCTAGGGTGTTACAGCTTGACCTTGTACACCCACTTCAGGCCGATCAGATGGCATCCTAGAGGTGGATCGACGAGCTCCCAAGTCTCGTTTTCCTCGATCGCCTTCATCTTCTCCAGTATCACCCGTCGCCAATTTGCATCGCGCTCGGCCAGCGCGAACGTGGGTGGTTCCTCTACACTGAAGAGAATCAGCTCTGGGTCATTGAGAAGCTGACTCACCAGGCTTGAGGACCCTGTGACGCCGATGATGTCGTCCAGCCTGCGAAACCGCACCTCCTCACCGTCACGGAAGGCATCCACATACTCGGTGATGTCGCTTGGAGGTGAGGTGAACTTGATCGGCGTCGATGGAGTCTCCTATTTCGTCGGAGTGGTCGGCACAGCACCTGTAGTGCTCGGCACCTCGACTGTAGTGCTCGGCACTATTCCTAGACCGCTCATCACCACTCCTGGAGTGGTTGGCACCACTGTAGGAGTGCTCGGCACCAGTCTTGGAGTGGTTGGCACCACTACAAGACCTCTTAGCTCCGCTATGGGAGCGTTCGGCACCCGTCTTGGAGTGGTCGGCACCACTACAGGACTACTCGGCACCATTCCTGGAGTGCTCAGCACCACTCCTGGAGTGCTCGAGAACGCCTCAAGAGTGCTCAGCTCTATTGCTGGAGTGGTTGGCACCTCCTCCCTAGCGTCTCCACCACCGTGGATAACCAAGTGCTCGACAACAAAGGTGCTAGTGAAACCGCCAGCTTCCCCCGTGCCTGGACTGTCCTAGTCCTAGGCTGCCTTCTTGTCGACCATGATGTCACGCGAGACAACCACCTTGCCTCCACGTGGGTCGTAGAGCTAGTATGCCTTGGCACCTTCCTCGTAGCCTAGGAGCACCATCGGTGTGCTCCTGTCCTCCAGCTTGGTGAGGACCTGCTTCGTCTTCCTGACGTGGCCAATACAGCCGAATGTCTGGAGAAAGGACACACTCGGCTTGCGCCCATACCAAGCTTTGAACGGCGTCATGCCCTTCAGGGCCTTTATGGGCGCGTGGTTGAGGATGAACACCGCCGTGGTCACCGCCTCACCCTAGAACCTTGCCGGCATGCTTTTGGCCTTCATCATGGATCGAGCCATGCTGACCACCGTCTGGTTCCACTGCTCCACCATGCCATTCTGCTATGGCGAGTACGGTGCGGTGTGGTTTCGCACCACACCCTGATCCATGCAGTACGCAGTGAACTCCACCGAAGTGAATTCGCCACCGCGATCAGTCTGTAGCACACGCAGCTTCTTGCCACTCTCCGCCTTCGCGCACACCTTGAACTTCTTGATCACCTCCGTCGCCTCGTCCTTGCTCGTCAGGAGTTGCAGCCACATATAGCGACTGCAATCATCCACGAGCAGGAAGAAGTACCACCGACCACCATTTGTGCCTGGCGTGATTGGCATACAGAGATCGCCGTGGACGAGCTCGAGAGCGTCCGCCGCGCGATACTTGGCCGCCTTTGGGAACAACAGCCTCCTCTGCTTCCTGGCTAGGCAGTTGTCACATAGCTCGCATGCGTGCTTGATATGGGGCAGCCCTCGGACCATCTTCTCCAGCGGACCGAGCACGTCGAAGCTGAGATGGCTGAACCAGGCATGGCACAACCATGGCTCCTCGGTGTGCCGTGCTACTAGGCACACCGACTGCTCCACCTTTAAGTCGAGCGGGTACAGCCGGTTTCGGGACCTCTTCACCTTGGCAAGAAGCCGCTGCTCCCATCCCTGATCCTGAGGATGCCGTCCTTGATCAGTACCTCGCTGCCATGCTCATCCAGCTAGCCAATGCTGATGATGCTTGAATGCAGCTGCAGGATGTAATATACATCTGTCAGCGCGCGGTACTCGCCGTTCTGGCACCTGAAGATGATGGTGTCGCGCCCTCGGATCACCACTCTTGAGCCGTCACCGAACTTCACCGTGCCGGTCACGTTGCCATCGAGCTCGAAAAAGGCTTCCTTGGAGCCTGTCATGTGGTTGCTGGCACCGGAGTCCAGGTACCACCGCTGCTCCTACTCGCCGCCCACACGTTCGAGGTGGACTTGGACGCGCGGTTCGTCGAGGTTGACAGCCTTTAGAGCCTTGCCATGCCCTTCCACCACCATCACCTCTCCCTTCTCCTTGGCCTCAACGTCGTGTAGTGCATAGAACATCGCTATCAGGAGAGAGGCCTCATCATCCTCATCAGCCTGTGCTAAATGAGCCTCAGCCTTCTTCTCCTGCTTGCGATTTGGACACTCCTTTGCCTAATGGCACGTCTTCCCGCAGCGTCGGCAGGCGTTGGGGTCAACCTTCTTCTTCTTCTTTTCCGAAGAAGCCTTGTAGTGGTACTTGCCATCGCCACCACGACTGGAGGAGGATTCCTCGGACTTCTCTTTCATCTGGGCAGCTCACTCCTCCTCAGTCAGCATTAGCTTGCCGCTATCCGTCATTGCTGTGGCCTACTCCATACGCTCGTCCATCGCTCGTAGACGGCCTGCCACATCCTCAATGGTGAGGTTGGACAAGTCCAGCATCATCTCTATGGAGAGAGTGATCTGGATATACTTCACCGGCACGGAGTGGAGGTACTTGGAGACCGCCTCTTCTTCATCGATGGTGACGCCGTGGCTCCTCAGCTTGCTAATGAGCGACTGCAGACGAAATAAGAAGTCCACTGACTCACCATCCTTGAACTTGAGGGTGGCGTACTCCTGCTTCAGCAGCTGGGTCGTCGCCTTCTTTGAGCGGTCAGAGCCGACACGCATCGCTGCAATGACCTCCCACGCCTCCTTAGTAGAGTTCTTTGCCCCAATGGCTCCCTGTACTCCGCTGGCACAACAGCGAGGATAGCCTCCAACGCTGACATGTCATCTTCTTCGTTGTCGGTGCCCTTGTCAATGGCATTCCAGAGCCATCGGCCTCTGAGCTTGACTTTCATGGTCACCGCCCACTCATCATAGTTGGTGCGAGTCAGTGTCGAACAACTGGTGGCGCTGACCTCCCACACCGTGAGCACGACGACCTCCTGTCATGGCTGGGCAGCCACAGCAGCGCCGCTGCTATCGCCCATCTTCAAATCGTCCATCATCGTCAGCGGTTAGTTTGGCGACGGCGCTTGTACGGCTCTGATAGCACTTGTTGGTCCTGAGATCTCCCGCATAGGTCAGCCGACAGCTCATCGTCGTTCCTGACCACACACTACGACTGGAGCTAGAAGAAGGGAGGAAGAACAGAGCGCACACACATAGCACAAGCACCAGCGTTGGCCAGAGCTCTGCAGAGGAGATGGCAAAACTGAACTCACTCTCTTTACTGAGTTACAGTGGAAAACTATATATACAACTCTACCTATCTAATCCTAGTACACAGACATGACAGGCTGCCATGCTGCTACAGTGACTAGATGTGACAGCAGGCCTGACTTTGGCGCCCACCCCTGCAGCAGCTACAGTGCGGCAGGGGAGCCTTTCGACACCTGCCCCTACAGCGGCTACATTGCAGCAGCAGGGGAGCCCTTTCGGCGCCTGCCCCTGCCGCACATACAGAGGGAGGGTAGCAGATTACTTTACAGTATCAATCTTTTCAAAACCAGAAATTATAGAGGTGTAGATATGAAGTATGTAGTAGAGATTGTGAAGCACTGCTAGTTAACAATTGGTGATACCAATATCCTTGAGTACAATGGAATATATAGTAAAAATAGGTGGTCAGTGCATTCCATTTCAAAAGTAGTGCAGATAGAACATTCCTCTCCACCAATAGTGCCGATAACATGCACATCCATATCAGTCATACCATAGGAGATGAGTCTATTGCGTTGCCCGTCATAGAAGAAGATCAAATCAGCTTCAGGATGAAACTAGAAAGACGCGCGGCGTTGCCGCGCTCTTCGGTGAAGGGGCCAACTTGTATGTGCTAGCTCTGATCCGGTTATGCTGTGGCTGTCACTTTTCGGTAATATACTATGCATAACAGCTACGTAACCTGAATAGAAAGCTTAAATTTCTGGCAATTTCGGAGGAAATGATAGAACAATGCTGCTTGTGCAGGACAGAGGTTAGCTCTAGCTGAGTAGTTTAAGAATAGAGGGGAGGCGGATGATTTGCAACTTCTGGTATTGATTTTCAGGGCTCAAATTAGATGATCTAGCAAAGTAAATTAAGAACAAAGGGGATGTCGATGGTTTAAAACAGCTGAAATCTGGCTTATTTATAAACCCAATTAAATAGATCAAGAGTAGAAGTTGAATGAGGATTGTTTACCTTCTGGTTTCCCACACTCCTCTCTCACCCACTTCAATTCCAACATGCATATAACAATAAACTTCCTTGATTTACCTGTCTCGGACACACAGCTTCCATTGCCATTTTCCATTTGCCTGATACCAAAAGGATGATTCACATCCATGCCACCCATCTGTCCATAACATTCAAAAAAACAATCAATAAACCTTTTCCAACGAGCAAAAATGTTAGCACACTGCACATGCAATAATACTGTACTTGGCAACATCTAAAAGCCCTTTTTGATACTCAAATGAGCGAAACCTTTATTAGGGGTTAGACCGAGACTATGTTTGTTTTTGTTCCACCTGGATAAAACTCAGATATATGCACACATATATACAAGTATCAATTGGGTTACTTAACTGTAAAACTAACTTACTTATTTCACTATCTGGATGAAGCAATCTCTGTGTGTTCCTAATTTTAGCTATAAACATCAATATCCATGGCCTGAACAAGATTTCAATTGGAAATTGAACAAGCTAGTTGAAAGTTGAAATGCATAAAAAGATTTCACTAAACTAAAACCTGCATGACCTTGCTCTCCTATCACAACCACACATAGAAAGTCAATTGGTAGTGAGCTGGTAGAGTTGCAGTGCCAGTAGCTATCATGATACGGTTAGACACCTAGGCGACACCTTTGAAACAGGGATAGTTATGCACACTATTGGATGGAGCTCAAAGATGAAAGGGGGCCAAGAATGCTGTAGCCCAAGGCGAGCTGGGTACGGTTAGATACCTAGGCGACACCTTTGAAACAGGGGTAGTTATGCACACTATTGGATGGAGCTCAAAGATGAAAGGGGGCCAAGAATGCTGCAGCATTGCCACATGGCCAACTGCGTTGCAGTTGCAGCAATGTCACATCAATTGTGCATGTAGTTGTCTGAGGAGGAAAGCTACATTCGCAAAATACACAACGCCCTTGCAGTGGTGATGTCAATTTATAAACATTTGTCATGTTAGCAGAGTTGACCTGACGGGATTATTAGCTTAGGAGCACCTGACTGAATATTGAAGCATGTTTCTCAAATCAGCTGATTTTGGCTCTCATTAGGGGGATACTTTAAAGAGTTGAAGGACGAAGATGCTTCTTCCAAAACTTGTGGCAAAAACTAAAACATGGCCATATATGCAGCAGCAACATTGTCGGATTTAGCCTGTTTGTACATTTTATCAAGCATAAAAGATAAACAATCACCATTTCCCAGTCTCTGAGATCTACCTCACTGTTTGTACGATACAGTTTCATTTGCAATTTTCATTCTATGCGAGGAACTAAAGAGGCATCGCTAAGAGAGTTTATAACAGATCTGAATGGCTCAAAAACTGCAACCTACATCAAGACATTGATTTCTAAGAGCTAACAATTGGACATAATAACTGCATGAAAGGTAATTTCCATCCCATGCGTGTCATTTTCTACCACGCAAGTTTAAACCTACATAAGCGAACCCAAAGGCTCTGCTCGGAATGGTCCTGAATTTGCTACTTAATTGTGAAATGCAGTTCATAGGATGCTACTTTGTGTGTTGGATGTTACTAATGTCTTATACTAACCAGTAAACTTGTTCGAGTCAAGAGTGAGATACGGGGTTGACTGGCATTTGTAATAAGCCCAAAAAAAGCATGAGTGACTATTAATAGCAGGGAGCGAACACTCTTTTTACCTCTGGTTTGACAGCAGCGTCAACTCCATCAGCACTGCGTATCTTTGGGAGGCGCGCGAAGACGCAGCGGATGAGCTCGTGCATCGCGTGGCGCGAGAACCGCTGCAGGAGCTCGCTCTTGGCCGCGGCCTGGTGGACGACGCGGAAGCAGGTGTTGACTGCGGTGCAGACATGCTGGTCCCCGAGCGCGGGCGCGGCGGGCGTGCTCCTCGCCGGAGCGCGTGGAGGGAGGTGACCAGCGGATGCTCCGCCATGGCATCGTCGGCCGCCGTGGCGCGCGGGTGCCGGAGCCCACGCCGCATGATGGCGAGCACGGCGCAGGCCTCGGCCGAGATCGCGCAGGCGAGGGCCGCCGGGTCGGGCCCGAGGCCGAGGCCGCCGTCGGCGGGGGAGCGTGCGTGGTGGTGGGGCTCCTCGGCGATGGGGTCGATGCCGCCGCCGGCGCCGCCGAGCATCCTGGGGCGACCCATTTCAGGGGGGCGTGGCGGGTGGGCCCGGGTGGCTAGAGGCTAGTAGGGTGCAGTGCGGGGAGACGGCATGGGCGGCGGATCTGAGGAGGAAGGGAAGGGATCGGGGACAGGCAGCGTGGAGTAGAGCGGGGCCGTGCCCCGGTGGAGACGGCGAGGTGGTGTTGGGAGTAGGACGAGGCGCGCCCGCAGCCGGGCTGCGATGGCCCCTGGCCGCCTGGCCACGCGCGGCGGCCGGTACCTGCGCCTGCCGGGATGGCTCCGGGGTGGCCAGAGCCGCCACGCCCGCGCGGGACCGGGCCGGGGTCGCTGGGGCCTCCGCTCGCGCCGGGATGGCCACGACCGGAGCGGGCGGGACCGCTGCGCTCGCACCCCGCCTACGCCGGGATCGCCGGTGCTTCTGGGGCCCCCACCCACGCCGGGATGGCCGGGACGCCCCGTAGTCACGGCCGCGAGTGCAGCAGTCGTAGGCGGAGGGGATGAGTCCGCCGTCCACGGGTTCGCGAGCATTCGCGATGGCCCGATTTTACAGGTAGAGACCCGCGAAGAGCCTGATCCGACGGTCGATTTCGCTTGTTTGCCAGATCGAACGGTCGATGGGTTAGCGGGCGACGTGGCACTATCGGGTGCCCGCTTTTGGAAGCAGGTTTCATATATACAGATGCAACTACATGGTAGTATGGCCCCCACTGCCACTTTCTTGGTCCAAAAAGACCAGCCTAGCTGATGTTGTGCTTGAAAGTCCACTCCTCGCTGCCTCTATCCTCAAGAACATAGACCGACAAAAAATCCTCTTTGTCGTCATCAAACATGGAAAGCAAGCACCCCTGAGAGTGGCCAGTGAAGCCAATGCCATGGCACTCATGGAATTGCGGGCGCACACCCTCCATGCCTCTCCCTTGGTGTCCACTGCTGCGACTGCACCACCTTGGACAGTGAAGTGTAGGACACTATTTATATAGGTCATGTTGCTTCCGTTCGAAAAAGTATAGGTCATGTTGCTATCAAAGAAATGGCATTCACCTGCGTCCCAACCACATTCACTAAGACTCCATCTTCCAGTTTCAGATGAGTAAATCTCCACGGCCTTAACTTTATAATCAGTCTCGTACTCCATCTCCAGTGGAAGCCTAGCGCAGCAGAGCGAGTCCACTTGTTCTCTCCCATTGTATCACCATCCTGCATAGGGGCCTCGCTCGGTTGGGGCAAAGCAAGCCAACCCACTCCCTGGTTGCAGGATTACAAACAACATAGAATGGATGCACAGGCAGTGGTGGAGCGCCCCAACAGAGCAGGAGGAGAAGCCCGTTGCAAGAGTCGAGCAACTCTATCTGCCCACAGGTCGGGGGCAGGAATGAGAGAGTGGTATTGACCAGAGGTGGACCACCATTTCCTCCGCGAGGAGACAAGCCAACAAAGTGGCAGGGCGCCGAACATGCATCTGCTCTGCAGCCACGGGGGAAGACGAAGAAGCCTGACAGGGTCTGCGCGAGCTTGGCGCGGTGAGCGGGGTCGCAGATGAGGCGGCGCCAGGACCGGGAGACGCACTTGAAGCGGCAGAGCGACTTGGCCGGCAGCCGCGCGAGGATCTCAACGACCAGCTCGTCCGAGAGCCGCTGGTGCTCCGCCCTCCGTGCCAATGAGGAGTGGTGGAATCTGCAATTTTGGTTAGGGTTAGGCACCACCGAGTCTGAAATCGAACAAATCCAAGAAACCTTAAAGAGAAATTTGACAAATCCGACCAGGCAAGATTGTATCTGTATACTACACAACCGTCTGTTTTATGCAGTTTTAACATATGATTTTTTTTGAAGCATAGGATAAAGATCCAACAGCCTCCAGTCTTCTTCTACCTCTGGTCTCCAGTCTTCTTCTACCTCCAGGCGCACTGCAAAACTCGCCCCTGCCGCCATCCACCACCTTGCCCCTAGGCATGGCTATGTCGGCACAAATCACAAGTAGCAAAATCCGCGACTATGCCGACACACATCACCAATCACAATAAATAAATTTTTTTTATGAAAGAACAAGGACAAAATTTAGGGAGAGGCTCGCCGAAACCCTAGCCACCGCCGCCATCGTCTTTGTCTCCGACCAGGACAGATCCGTCTTCGGTCAGCACAGATCCAGGAAGAGGAAGAGGAGGAAGATGAGGACGATGAGAAGAAGACCTACCTCGACGGATCCACTATGGCCGTGGCCGGATCCGCCATGGCCAGCGAGCTCGCGCGCGGGTGGGGCTCGCGGTGGAGGTCGTCGGGGAGGAGCTTGTCGGGCATCGAGGGGAGAGAGAGAGTTGGGCTCGGCCGCCGGCAAGAGCTCGCCGGGCAGGCACTGCGTCAGGGAGGGCGCGTCGGGGAGGCCGAGTGGGCAAGAGGACGAGAGGCGCCGTTCGCTTCCCTTTTAGAATCGGAGTTGGGTGTGGCCCTACATCAGACACACACTCAAATTCGTGTGTCTATGGTTGCTAAAACACTCGTGTGGTGTTTAGCACTTCTACAGTGATAACTACAACGACTCTCATGAGACACTGAAATTGGAACCCTAATACCGCGCCTAAAGATCAGAACACTCGAATGAAGCCGTGAGCATAGCTTACTAGGGGAAGTCGTAAACGTACCGGAACCGGGTAGGCGGGTAGCTCTTCTGGAGCGTAAGAGCACGTCGTCTTCCGCCGCGGCACCCTGATGGCTCCAGTGCGCGGCGCCGCCATCGTCGTCGGGCGCGGCCGATGTGTTGTCGTCGGGCGCCGCTCTGATCAAGAAGCGGAGAGCGGCGATGAGATGGGACACAGATTACAACTGCCGTGTGGGGCCATCATTACATTTGGTTGCTGGGCCTCCTGTACTGGCCCAAGATCAAAGCCATACGATGGACGTAGCCGATTGGACGAATGGCATGATACAGTCCACTACTTGGCAAGATCATAATATTTCTTAAAAAATGTTCTGATAAAAAAATGTAGAAATATACTCCTCTCGGCAATTAAAATTGAAATAGTGAGACTTAAATTCCAACAAATATTTTTTCAAAGACAATCTGTCAACTCAATCAGCGCAATTTCCTTTTGTCGCTATTTCTCTATCTAACGAGCGCAAAGAGAAAATTAAGGCATTTATCTAACGATCGGTAGTCACTCATTCAGAATTGGGGATCCTGAATCCATCACCCTTTATTAAAGGATTGGCCCGCCAGGCAGCCCTGGGCTGGAAACAGATACTTGCATGTTTCCAGCGTTGATTCTTTATAGATACAAAATCATATCATGCCAGTCAATTGTTAATCCAGAGCGAATAAAGCCAACAGCTGGTCAAGCACTGGGAGGCAAAATCTTCTGATAGTAGTAACCTGTAACCACTCTTTCAAGTGAAAATGCAGGTACGGATATGCTGATCATCACAAGGAATGGAATTATATGTTCGCATGGATCACTGCCTCACTCATTGCAACACAAGATATTTCACTGTATAACACAACCATACACATCTAAATCCATGGATGTCATTTCAAATAGCCAAGAAATTTAGCCAAGCACCGCGGTTCACAGCAATAAATCTTTGCACATCAAAATGAAATAAAAAAACATATTTGCATTGCCACAAATATATAGTTACAAGGTCAGTCCCACTAGATGTTCCAAATGCATTCATCATAGTAGTTACTTAGAAATTATTCAGCACTACTGCATAAAAATCAACATAGAAAGGCAGACATGAATGACAAAACTCAAGACTTGTTCACTCACAGGTAACCTGCTTTCTAAATTTATTATCCAAGATTACCAGTAACAATAAAAATCTATCCTTCCAGGACAGTATAATTATTATCAGCCAAAAATATATTGCCGGCATGATTCAAAGGCACGAGGGCCTCCACCACTGCAACGCTGATCTCGAAACTGTTGTTGATATTGCCACAAAGTTTTAGAAACACATGCCTGCCTGAGGATCATAATTGATATTGCCTGATGGCTGATGCAGCAGATAATGGACCAAAACATTGTTCGTGCTCGTAAGTCAGAACAATCGTGGATAGCAGATTGGCATTTACATTTCCAACTAATAATGGCACAAATATCAAGCCAATCAATCAAGCTAGCTAGCAACAACCAATGGTTCCTCCAACACGAGACTAAGATAATCAATCAAGCTAGCAACTGTTTGGGATGTCAGCTTACACGGTTTCATACCAAAGCAACATGGCCTGAACTCTAACGACAGAATTATTTGCCAATCCTACATGGTCTTCATATCTAAGCAACATGGTCTTAAGACAAAATTAGGTAGCATTTATCTACTGATTCGCACAAAGACGGATGGAGATTCAATTTAGTTCACCAGCTCCTTCTAAAGAAACCAATAACAAATATGTGCCTTGTACTGAAGGTTGTCCAGCAATCCTAGTTGACATTAGTCCAGCTAGTTGTCCCAAGAGTACTCAGAATAGTTACTAAAACAGGAATTATTCAGCACTGAATAACAAAGGGAGATAAACAAGAAAACATAAGACCCTTAACAGGTAGCCTGCTTTCTAATCCATTACATCCAGAATTACTAATAACTTCTAAGACTGTTCCCCCCCCAAAAAAGTAACTTCTAAAACTTGTACCCTTCCAACATATAGTAAATATATAAGATAGGATATACTGCCAGCATGGTTCAAAGCCACGAAGGCCCCTTCTGCCATGCTGCTCAAAACGATGCTTGAAATTTCAGCCCTCTTCTCAAGAAGCTTCAGAAGCACATATACGTGCAGATAATGCATCCATCACTGATATTGCCTGATGTAGCAAGCTAATTGACCAAAGCATTTTAGAAGTTCACAAAAACTGCGGATGGCAGATGGCAAAAACACATTTCCATCTCAACAGCATCGAAAGCCTCATGAATCACCAAACAAAGTCAATCACAATAATTTAGTTTACCAGCTCCTTCTGAAGAAATCACTGCCAAATTTGAGCCTTGTATTGAAGGTTGTGAAGCATTTCTAGTTGAGACAGGATGATGGTAATGCCCCTGAGTACAACGGAACATACGGTAAAAATTTGCGAAACTCAAAATAGGGCACTTCTAGAGTACATATAACATGCACATCCCTGTGTTTCATATCATAGGACACCAGTCTTTTCTGAGACCAATCATAGAAGAAAATCAAATCGCTGTCTGGATGAAACGCAGCTGTGTCGTAGTCCCATATCCTTTGTGGCATTCTTGGTACAAATAGATCTGGCTTCTCGATGCTTTGCTTGAAGACCCACGTCCATTCCTCACTGTCAAGATCCTCAAGAACATAGATTGACATGACATCACTCGACCTGTCATTGCTGTCAACAAAAAGTAAGCGTCCCTGAGAATGACATACAGAAAAATCAGGGCAATAACCCTCATGTTGCCGGTGCCGCAATTGGGAGATCTTCCATGTCTTGCCCTCTGTGTGCACTGAGACAACTGCATTGAACCTCATGCAGAGATGCAGGAAGCCTTTGAAATAGGTCATTTGGCCTGTGAAGTGGATGTAGTCGCTCTCATCTGCCATCTCACCCTGTAACTCGATTTCACTGAGAACCCATCTGCCAGTTTGGGATGAGTATATCTCCACTGCCCGGACGAAGAAATCTAAGTGAGTCAACACCTGCACCAGCTGAAACACATAGAAATGCGGGGAGATTGATGGATCGAAGCCTAGTGCTGCTGAGCCGGTGTCCATGGTTCGACCGACAGTGGTAGAATACCCAACAAAACCCGGGACACGGCTTGGTTGGGGTAAGGCAACCCACTCCCCTGTGGCTGGATTGCACACGACGTAGAAGGGTGGTGGTGAAGGCCGTTCCCTTGAGTCCTCGCACCGCAAGAGGAGCAGCCCATTGCAAGAGTCCAGCAGCTCCATCTCCCCACAGGTGGGGGGGCAGGAAGGAGAGAGCCGCATCAACGCCGGGAGGCGGAGGCAAAACCGAAGACATAGACAAGCCGACGAAGTCCCAGGTCGGACGGCTGCCGTAGGGACGGGAGAAGAAGAGGCCTGACAGCGTCTGCGCGAACCTGCGACGGTTGGCCGGATCGGAGATGAAGGCGCGCCAGGCCCGCGAGACACACTTGCAGAGGCAGAGCGACTTGGCTGGCAACCGCGCGAGGATCTCGACGATGAGCTCGTCCGGAACCGGCAGGACAGCCGACGCTGCTGCCGCCCGGCAGATCCCTCCCTCCATCCCGACGAGTGAGCCGCGGTGAGATCTGCGATTTGGGACAGAGATTCAGTAACGTAGCTGAGGCAAGTCACAGCGTAACTTGCGACCCTTCATCCACCGTCCAAGCACATCCAAAGGCTCACAACACTTGTAATTAAAATAAAAATATCTATCCAATTTTTTACAGAGTACGCCGACGCGAGAGCGAGGGCCAGATTCCCGCGCGGCCGCGCCGAACTCGCGCTGTCCCGCGACCCCGCTGGCCTCGCGCGCTGCCCGTGGCTGCCGGCCTCCCGCGCGCCCGTGACCCTGCTAGATACGCGCGTCGCCTCTAGCCTCCCGCGACCCCACTGGCCTCCGTGCCGCCGCCAGCCTCCTCGCGCGTCTCCGTCAGCCCGTGGTGCTGTCGCACCGACGTGGGAGACGAATTCCCTGCCGACCACTAAATCTCAGTAAGAGTTCCTTGTTATTGGTATTTACTGATGCAGAATTGAACGAAGTCATATACAAGAATGCTTCCAAATTTGAGATTTAGTGAACCAAGAAAGGTTAATTTGCCTGATTTCATTATAGGACTATTAGGCGTTTTAGCTTTTTTGCACTGTTGTATTACAGAACTAGTGGAATTAGAATTTTCATGCACATATGTGCATTGTTTGGTTTACAGAACTAGCTGATGCCTGGGTTTTGTGAGTTGTGAAAGTTCAGAATCTGAGTTGCGGAAGGGAATGATAGAATCTGATAGGAAGATGCCTGAAATTGGTTTGAGGTTAAGAAATCCTGATGAGGCATGGAAATTCTTGGTGCCCTTAGTGCTGCACAGCTGAAGAAAAAGGAAGTTTAGTCAAAGAAATCAAAGAGACAGAGAACTTGGTTAAATAAGTTGCGTAAGGTGAAGCGCAAATCAACCAAATCTGCTGTACCAGCAAAGAAGAAAGCAAAAGTATGTTGTTATTGCAATCTGAACATTTCTATATGTTGTCATTGCAATCTAAATGTTGACATTTCTAATTAATTGCAATTTCTTGACAGCAAAAAAAGAAAAAGGTGGTGCAGAGCCTTAAGTAGAAGGAGAACATAATGGCAAGAACAAAGGAGAAGTTGAGCTTCAAGAGTACACTGTCATTGACAATTTTACTCAGCTCGTAATAGTTCAAACTTTGGCAAATTTAGACCGTCAAGATCTATTCTAGCTTCTATCACCTAGTTAGATAGTATTTTGTGGGCTAACTATAGTATTTTATGGGTTAACTATAGTATTCTGTGAAGTATGTCACAATACCCATCAAGTGGACATCTGAATGTCAGAATGTAGGAGCAGCAGCACTTGTAAGTAGTTGATGGAAGCTTTGTAAGCACTTGACTGAGTCCTGTCACTTAATTGATTAGCTGATGTATAAGTTGATGTATGAATGTGTCTGAACTTCTGTGTGTTTACTGTGCTTTGAAAATGCAGTGAGCTGCTATGTACATGTCCATCTGAATTATGGACCTGAATTATTGTCTTTTTTTTTAACCGTGAACTACTGTCTTTTACTGCTATCTGCTATCTATGTCTGAGAAAAACAGCCAAGTCTCACGTGTTGAAGGGCTGGATCTATTTTGAGCCACTGGATCTGATTTGGAGGGATGGATGGAGGAGGTAAGTTACGTTGTGACTTGCTGAAGGCAAGTCACTGAATCCCTGTCCTGCGCTGTCCGGAACAGGAACAACCTCCAGCGCCGTAGCAGCCGTGCCCTTATGCCCAATCGACCACCTCCGCAACTCAAGCGTGTGGTCCACTCGTGCGCCGGTGGCCAGCCGGCCAGCCGCAGCTTCTGATGGCCGATGGGTTTGGCCGACTGGGGATTGCGGTTTGGGACTTGGGGAGGAAGGAGTATGCAAAAGAACAAGGGTTAATTGGATTGCGCCATTATAATTCCACCGTTTTCTTGAGCACACCATTACTATTTAAGAAACTATGTCACTGCTATTACAACTCTATAGATGATTGAGATACGTCATTATATACGTCTGGAGGAGATTTTAGCCCACTGATAGACGTACAGAGGGTACCGTATATTCATATGGACAAGATTGCCCCTTCATCTTCTCTCTCACACTCACTGACACATGTTACCCACTCGTCAGCCTTCTTCCCCACAGCCTCCCTTCCTCTCTCTCTATCTTCTCCATCTCCAGCGCCGAGCGAGCGAGTTCGAGCATGGGAGGGCAGCCGCACCGAGCTAGCCGCTCCTAGACAAGCACGTAGGTGGGGCGACCTGGCCATGCCGCCATCGGACTAGAGCGCCGCCGGGCGTCCGCGACAAGCCAGCCACGCCACCACCGGCCGAGCACTCGGGCGGGCAACTGCGTCGAGCGAGCCATGCCGCCGTCGGACGAGCCCGCCGCCAGGCGTACGCGATAAGCCACTCACGTCGCCGCCGGCCGAGCGTGTGGGCAGCGTCCATGTCGAGCGAGCCACGCCGGCTCCGACCGAGCGTGCAGGCGGGCGTCCGCGACGAGTCAGCCACGCCGCCACCAGCCGAGCACGCGGGCGGTCATCTGTGTCGAGCCAAAGGGTGGAGCTCTAGCTAGCCAGACTAGGGGCGGGCGGCGTAGGGGGGAGCTAGGCATGGTGCTTGGCCGAGGGGTGGAGCTCCGGCTAGCCGGACCGGGGTAGGCGGCTTGCAGCCAATGGAGCGGCATGCTGTGCTCGCAGTGGAGCTACGCTAGCCTGGCCTGTGCGGGGCGAGCGTGATGCGAGTCCAGGGTGGGGCTGTGAGCTGGAGTTGCCATGGCCGGGGAAGGTGGAACGGAGAATGCCGACGTGTGGGGCACCTGTAATGGCGATGGCGGCATTGGAGAAGCAAAGAGATAGAGCTGCGTTGCATCTTGGATGGGAGAGGGATGACAAGTGGGCCCGATGCATCATAGAGTGGATAGAGGGAGACTAGCAGGGGCAAAAGCGTCCATACAAAAATATGTTAGCCTTAAGATGTCTGAAAGAGGGCCCAATACATCTTTAGGTGCACATAATGGCGTATTTCAAAGCAGGAAACAATTGTAATGGCACCGACATAGTTTCTTGAATATTAATGGTGTGCTACAAAAACGATAGAATTATAATGGCACAAATCCAATTAACCCAAAGAACAAAATGTTGTGTACCTAGTAAAGAGTGAGTTTGTGTCGATTATGGCCCTGTTCGCTTGTCCCATGAGCCGTACTGTTTCAGCGAAAGAACAATATTTTTTCTCACAACAAATCAGCAAATAGTACTTTTAGCCATATCTTTTCAGCGAAGCGAACAGGGCCTATATTCTTTTGTTTTCCTCTATTCTACTCTACAGATCACCCGTTATCAAAATTTACAGGTTTGTCTGTTTTTGTACTAATGGACAACCGCATGTTTTGGAGCTTCAAATCAAGCAGACTCTGGACCTTCGGATCGTTGGGGCGCCTGTGCTCTGCCGCCCGATCTCGCTGCCAAGCCCAAGGCCAAGTTTGATCTCGCGATGTCTCTGGCTTCTATGGCTCGCTGCTCGTGCTCCCTCCGACGCCTCCACCGCTCTCTCTCTAGCTCGCATGTCTTCCGCAGCCGCCCCTAGCACCACCTCCTCCACCGTTGGCCTCCCTCCCATGTCCCTGGACTCTTCCCATGGCTCGATGATGGAGAACCTGCCGAAGTACGAGCGTACCACCGTGGCACCACCGCTGCTACTCTGTGAAAATGGTTGGAACGTGATGCCCTCTCAGGCTCATGGCTTCATGTTAATATAGCCAGGAAGGGCCCCTGGCGTGGCGGTACAACTTGTACAACAAGAAGAAGCTAACTACTTTGGTAACTCTAGATTACATCACAAGATTACATCAATCAGGAGATACCTATCCTATCTAACCGAAGCCGTGATACTTGCCTTCACCCGCAATCCAAGCCTGAGCGCACAATCAATCTATAGGAGATATCAATCAACCAGATATTGCAGTCATGTGATCCTATTGAATATTCTTAACATCTCCCCTCAATCACAACTTATCAACGAGGTTGAGATTGTCTTTGAACATGACCATTTGCTTCTCTGGAAGAGGCTTAGTGAAGCCATCAACGATCTGATCCGTAGTGCTGATGAATCTGATGTCCAGGCACTTTGTTGCAACTTGTTCGTGTACAAAATGAAAATCGATCTCTATATGCTTGGCGCGTGCATGAAATACAGGGTTAGCCGATAGGTACTTTGCGCCAAGATTATCACACCATAAACATGCTGCCAAAGGATGTGGAATACCTAACTCATCAAGTAATTTTTGTACCCACATTACCTCTGCAGTAGTGTTGGCCAAAGACTTGTATTCAGCTTCTGTACTTGATCTTGAAACCGTAGGCTGTTTTCTTGCGCACCATGACACTAGGTTGCAACCTAGGAATACAACAAAGCCGCCTGTAGATCATCTGTCATCAGGGCAACCGACCCAATCAGCATCTGAAAAAGCACTTACAAGCATAGAGTTAGATTTTCTAATTTTTAACCCTAGGCCGATTGTTCCTTGTACATATCTCAATATTCTCTTCACAGCTTCCCAATGAACAGTCGTCGGCGAGTGAAGGAATTGACAAACTTTGTTGACCGAAAAAGACAAATCTGGTCGTGTGAGGGTGAGATACTTGAGAGCTCCAATAATGCTCCTATATCTGGTTGAGTCCTCCACTCCTAACCGAGTGCCACTAGTGACTGAAAGCTTTTCGGTAGTATTAAGGAGTGTTTTGATGGGTTTACACAGCTGCATATTAACTCTCTTGAGGATATCAGAAGCATACCGTTCCTGTGTCAAAAGCAATTCATCTTTCTTTCTTTGAACCTGTATGCCAAGAAAATAGTGAAGGTTTCCGAGATCTTTGATTGCAAAGTCCTTCTCTAAATCTCAGAGAAGAGCATCCACTGCTTCTTGTGATGAATTGGCCACAATTATATCATCAACATATACAAGCATAAAGATGACATGATTTCCTTTCCGATAAAAGAATAATGATGTGTCAGCTTTGGAGGGAACAAAGCCTAAACTCTGAAGTTTACCACACAACCTAGAATACCAGGCCCGTGGTGCTTGTTTTAAACCATACAGGGATCTATCAAGTTTGCATAAGTGATGTGGTTTGGTCTTATCTTCATAACCTAGCGGTTGTTTCATGTATACCTCTTCTTCAAGGAAACCATGCAAGAAAGCGTTCTGAACATCGAGTTGCCTCAAATACCAATCCTTAAACATAGCTAGAGAGAGCACAAGACGAATTGTGGCTGCTTTCACAACAGGACTAACAGTATCCTCATAATCAATGCCATATTGTTGTTTGAACCCCTTTGCTACTAGGCGTGCCTTATATCTGTCAATTTTCCCATCTGATCTTCTTTTGATTTTATAGACCCACTTGCAATCTATCACATTTTTACCTTTTTGAGGTGGAACTAGATGCCAAGTTTTATTCCTGATCAATGCATCAAATTCAACATCCATAGCATGCTTCCAATTATTATCGACTAAGGCATGTTGCAAATCAATAAGACCTTCAGTGGTGGCTGCTAATTGACCATATCAAATAGTTCCATCAGTGCAAATTTTTGGTTTGCGTATACCTTGTTGTAGATGTGTGGTGGGTCGCTAGAGAGCCGGTGCTGCAGGCGATGTAGAAGATCCGGTGGGTTGATCTGTGGCTGGCGCAGAAGATTCGGCGAGCGAAGATTCGGTGGGTTGATCTATGGCTAGCGCAGAAGATCCGACGAGCGGCGGACCCAAGGGAGATTCTCCACCACCGGTCGAAATATCCTATCCCCCCGTCCGTGGAGCCAGGCGAGGCGAGTTCGAGACAGGTGACGCATGCGGAGAGGATGCCGGTGGAGCTGACGCTTTCGTCACGAGCGTAGGAGTTGACGCCACCGGATCCAAGACTGATCCTATCGGCTCCACAGTGGAAGGTGCAGGTGAATCAACCTGGGGATCGCCGCCTGTGCCTGCCAAAACGGGAAATTGCTCGGGGAGCATGAAATGACGCCCGTTTCTAGCCAGATTTAGTTCGTTTGACGCCGATTTTTTTTCATGTGCTACACGCTTAAACATAGGGTTAGTATGCAGGGAATCATTATCAAAATGATTTGAAGAATTGTTGTCCCCAAAATCATGTGAAGGATTTGTCAAAGTTGGAGGAAGGAGGAGAATTTCAGATCATAATTGAGCACCGGCGTTTGGGTGGAGTTCGGCGAAGGGGAAGACGTGTTCATCGAAGACCACGTCTCGGGAAATATAGACACGCCTTCATTGACATCCAGACACTTGAACCCCTTGTGTATGTTACTGCATCCTAGGAAGACATAGCGTTTGGAGCGGAATTGCAACTTACGAGCGTTATAAGGCCTTAGATTTGGCCAGCATGCGCAGCCAAAAGTACGAAGAGAGGAGTAGTCTGGTGTTTGATGAAACAGGCGTTCAAGAGGAGTTTGGTTATTGATAATTTTACTAGGGAGACAATTAATAAGATAGGTGGCAGTGATGAAAGCTTCATCCCAAAATTTTAAGAGCATAGAAGCATGCATGGGCTAAAAGCGAGAGACCTACTTCAATAATATGGCGATGTTTGCGTTCAGCGGAGCCATTTTGTTGATGTGCATAAGGGCATGAGACATGATGTGAGATGCCAATGCGCTGAAAGAAGGCATTCAGCTTTTGATATTCCCCTCCCCAGTCAGTTTGCATAGCGAGATTTTTTCTATCAAATTGACGTTCAACAATAGCTTGGAATTCATGAAATTTTTGAAAAACTTCAGATTTATGACGAAGCAAATAAATCCATGTAAACTTGCTGAAATCATCAATGAAGCTAACGTAATAACTGTTTTTGCCAACAGAAGTGGGCGCAGGACCCCATACATCAGAAAACACAAGTTCTAAGGGACTCAATGAGATACTCGTGGATCTAGGATAGGGTTGCTGATGACTTTTGCCCTTTTGGCAAGCATCGTAAACAATTTCTTTATTCAAATCGGCAACAAAGGGAATACTATTTTTTGCTAAGGACTTGCTGAACGACTGCAAAAGAAGGGTGGCCAAGATGACTATGCCACCTGGATGAAGGAAACTTGACAACACCAAACACCCCTTTATTCGATGACAGCCTAAACTTCAACGGGTAAAGGCCGCCTTCACATTCCCCTCTAAGGATGGTTTTCTTCGTCGCCTGGTCCTTAATCAAAAAATAGTTGGGATTATATTCAATAAAAGCATGGTTATCAGATGTAAGACGATGAACAGATGCAAGGCTTTTGTTAGCTTCAGGAACATAAAGAACATTGTTTAGGCTGAGATTTTGATTTGGGGCACGAACAAAACTTCGACCAATTTGATTGATTCTCATACCTGCACCATTAGCAGCATGAACCTTGTCGTTTCCATGGTACTTGTCCCTCACGGTGAGCTTCTCTAGCTCTCCCGTGATGTGGTCGGTAGCACCAATGTCGATGTACCAATTGGTATTGATCCCATATGACGCAGAGGAGGCAGATCAGGATTGCTCTGGTGGGCCGGTGAAGGAAGCGTCAAAACGCTTGAAGCAGCGGAGTCCGGTGTGGCCCTCCTTGCCACAGAGCTAGCAGATGGGTTTATCGTCGTTGTAGTTCTGCCGGGGGCGCCCGCTGTTGTTGTTGTTGCCACGGTTGCGGCCGCGCCCGCGTCCTCGGCCACCACCGCCGCGGTTGAAACCGCCATGGCCTCCATGTGTAGCCGTGTTAGCAGATGAACCGAATCCACCGTGCCGGAGATCCATCCGCTGTTCCCAGCTCACTAGCTGGGTGTAGAGCTCGCCCAAAGATAGCGGCTCCGTACATGCCGTGACAGCCGAGACAATCGGATTAAAATCCATGTCAAGTCCGGCTAGTACATAGGAGATGATCTCTTCATCTTCAAGATGTTTGCCGACGGCCGCCATGTCGTCAGCAAGAGATTTCATCTTGTTGAAGTAGTCGGCGATTGTTGACGAGCCCTTCTGCGCTCTGTGGCCAACGCCATGCACGTGTTGATGATACGGCCCCGAGACTGGGAAGCCGTCATCTCTGAGATCACTTTCCAGATCTCGGTCGATGTGGCGCAATTGGAGACTTACACCTGGATCTCCTTGGAGATATTGGAGAGCAGACAGTTAACGATCTGCTGGTCCTTTGCAACCCAAATTTCATACTCAGGGTTGGAGATGAGCTCAGTCGGCTTGTCGGCCGCCTTGTGGATCTACTTCGCCGGCACCACAATGTCGGGCTCGAGATAGTGCGCTATCTGCGCACTGCGAAGAGCAGACAGCATCTGGGCGCTCCATAGGGAAAAATTCCCTTTGCCCAGCTTCTCGGTGACAGGACAACCGATCAGAGAGAACGATTGTTGAAGCGCGGAAGAGGAAGCCATCGAGAATATTGTGGACTAACCCAGCTCTGATTACCATGTGAAAATAGTTGGAACGTGATGCCCTCTTAGGCTCACGGCTTCGTGTTAATATAGCCAGGAAGAGGCCCTGGCGTGGCAGTACAACTTATACAACAAGAAGAAGCTAACTACTTTGGTAACTCTATATTACATCACAAGATTACATCAATCAGGAGATACATATCCTATCTAACCGAAGCCGTGATATTTGCCTTCACCTGCAATCCAAGCCTGAGCGCACAATCAATCTATATGAGATATCAATCAACCAGATATATCAATCAACCAGATATTGCGGTCATGTGATCCTATTAGATATTCTTAACACTCTCGCTAGAGGCGCGGCCCGATCGATTGCCCATTAGGCCGTCCAGGAAGGCGCCGTCCTCAGAGATCCGCGAGAGGTGGCCCGCGGCTGCGCCCTGGCCCGGCTGCGCCCTGCCGGTGAAGTTGAACTTGGACTGCTTCATCTTCCGGCCACTGCTGCCGCTGCCACTATTGTTGGCCGTTGAAATTTGTAAATAATTTGTGAACAATTTGATCATTTATGAATAATTTGATATATATTTCTTTATGTTTGTAATCTATAGAAATAATTACACCGAAGAAATTATTGTAAATATAGTAATGCCACAAGTCACGTCAGTTATTGGCAAGTGCAGGCTGCTTTTCATGGGAAGGTGATGTCAAGTAGAATGCCCCCTCGTCACAATGCTTGCTCCCGCCAATGCCTTCACCTTTTGTCAGCCGAGGAGATTGCAGCTTCTGCATGCATACCTGACAACCCGCGGAGCTATCAAACCGTGCAACATGAAGTGCTATATGGAGCGTGGCATATGGGATGGCACGCCATCATGGTGCGTTGGGCACGGCCTGAGATACGCCTCTGGGCATGAGCAGCAGCAGTCCCTCATCGAGGCCCTGCCGAACCACTCCGCTGATGACACGGCCACCCCAACGCTCCTCGCTAGTCACTAACAACGGCATTTTTGGTTGGCTGGTTCGTATCGTTGCTGGTTCGTGAATAAGTACTGCTGACTGGTTTGTGTGAGAGAAAAACACTGTTCCGGCTGAAAATTTACGATCATTTACGACAAGCCACGGCCAAACGAACAGGCTGAAAAATCATGTGATGTTCATGCTTTGGCGCAAAAAAAAGGACGCATCACCCATTCATATATCGAGGACATAAACACAAAGTGACATGTTCTTCCCATACATCCACACCACAACAGATCTGTTAATCCATGACGGATTTTTTATGACGAATACAAAAAACATTATGGATCTGAACAAGTGAATACCTAACCCACTAACTCATGACGGTTTTATCCGGACTATCACTGTCTATGAATTTAAATTTGTCATACTTTAGTCAACTCAAAACAATAGGTCCACTATCACGTACTTCTATGATTTTTTTTGTGAAGTGTGGTTCTTTTACACATTTATTCTAATACACGTTGCTTTGAACTGAAACCTACCTCTTAGGTTGAGAAAGGCTAAACACTAAACCAATAAATTCAGTTGGTGATCGAAAGGGAATCGAAAACCTTTTGTCATTCGATTCAGGTCCAGGGTATACATTACATAACTTTTCTCACATGCATTATCCTACTTATATGTTTATGCGTAGGAGTTTCAAAAATTTTAGAACTGATTTACTATTTTATATAGTTTAAATGAATTTCTGAGTGTTTACCGAAAATAATTCTGAACTGAAATGTGCCTACCTTCAATAAAATTTGAAAAGATTATAAAAAATATATTTAAGTTGAAGTTGAGGTTGAAGTTACATTTGAAAAGCACGCAGAAAATCATTTAATAAACCTTAAAAACACCAAATTTCTTTGGAAATCCTTGAAAATTCTAGACAATACCTCTTAGGTAGTCTAAAATTTAATTTTAAATTTATAGATCTGTGCAATAATATTTATGACTAAATATCATTAAATAAAGATATATATTATAAATAATATCTAGGTGTATTTAAACATGAAAACAGAAAAACAGGGAGGCGCCAACTCTAGGACGCAAACCGGCTGGTGCCTGAAAATTTTGCGGTCAATGACATTCCGTCCAAACAACTCTTCTCAAACTGTCAGCACGTCAACTTATAACGATGAATAGAAGATGATATCTAAAAGCGTCATAAATGATGTTTTATGATCGCTTTTAGTGATCTGTGACGGAATTGAACCATCATGTTTTAACAGATTTCTTATAGTGCCCGCAAGGCAACATGCCAGTCTTTAGATGGTGTTTAAATCCAAGGAGTAAAGTTTAAGATATCATATCGGGTGTTACATTAGGGTGTTATATGGGAGTGTTAGGATAGTAATAATAAAACAAATTACAGAAGTCCTCAGTAATCCGCTAGACGAATTTATTAAGCCTAATTAATCCGTCATTAGCGTATGTTTACTGTAGCACCATATTGTCAAATCATGGACTAATTATACTTAAAAATTTCGTCTCGTAAATTAGTCACGGTCTATGCAATTAGTTATTTTTTAGTCTATATTTAATACTCTATGTATGTGTCTAAATATCCGATATGATAGGAAGTAACCTTTAAGGGAGAAACTAAACGAGGCCTTAGTCACGCTCTTGGTGCCGCCACCACCATGGATCCCCGCTGGCCACCACTTTTAGTCTGTCTGGCACACACAATGAATGGTGTAGTCTCTCGAATTTGTCTGCTCACCGCCGGCCGCAGGCGAAATCAGATCAGCACAGAGACTAGCTAAGCACGGGTCAGGCTTTCAAAGGTCTGCATTAATGTAGACCTATGGAGACGGTTGCTATGTCTGTTCATTCATTAAGGGAGACAGGCATCATAAGGTGCCCAACTTCGTTAATCGATTTAAATAAAAAAATAAAAAGCCGGAGTGAGCCTAATTGAGCCTGCTGTTGAGCCCAATCGAGCCTGTTGCCATTGCGTCTGCGCCACCACCACAGCGTCCGTTGGAGGAGGCCCGCACGATCTGGGCGCCCGGCCACACGTGTCGGAGGGCCTGCCGGATCTAGGCGCGCCTCCTCCTGTCGGATCCGCCACTGCCGGGGGCGCTACACGCACGCCGCCACCGACCGAGCTCAATGGAGAGGGAGGAGCTGCCGCCGGGGGCGCTACGCCTAGATCCGCCGCTGGCCGAGCTTGAGGGAGAGGGAGGAGCCGCCACTGGGGGTGCTATGCCCGGATCCACCGTCGGTCGAGCTCGAGGAAGAAGGAGGAGCCACCGGGGGCGCTACGCCCGGATCCGTCGTAGCTCGGGCTCCGTGGGGGAGATTGAGAGGAGAGGGAGGTGCATGCGCCCTGCCTACGCTAGCTGTGGGGGAGAGGGAGAGGAGAGGGAGGAGCCGGCGCCGGGGCTGCCATAGGGGGAGGGTGAAGTGAGGGAGAGAGGGGTGGGCGTCGGGTGCGCCATACGAGGGGGAGAGGGAGAGAGAGGAGCTGAGAGAGAGATTGGATAAGTGGGAATGAAATTCTAACTCTCTATATATATACAATGAGTGTGATGTCGGGCTGAGATGTGCCGTCTTGGTTCAGAGCTGGACCACTATTTTTGGAGGCCTTATAGTGTATCCGCCTCCTTAAATGGATTTATTGAGGTGGGCACCTTAAGACGACCGCCTCCGAAAATAGTATATTTTTGGAGGCGGTTCTCTTAAAAACCACCTCCGTAAATTGATTTTGCGAGGCAGTTATTTTTTGGTGCCTCGAAAATAAAAGGACCGCCTTAGTTAATCGCTACACATTTTACGAGGCAGTTGGATTTTGTAACCGCCTCGGTTAATAAAAGGGCACTACCTCACAAAATCATTTGTGTAGCAGTGGCTCAGGATGGGCTCGAGTAGACCCAGGCCCAATTAGAACCATGAGAAATTATTTAGAAAATGACTTAATTACTTTTTAAACTTATTTGAGATTGGTGCAAATTTATTTTGGAGGTCTACTTGAGCAAAACTATTCCAATGTTCATTGGAAAATTTTAAAACAAAATTCAACATTTCAAATATAATAGTTCGACATTTTATGTTGAAATGTTGAAACAATTCGTCTAAAATATTGAAGTATTACATCTCAAATCACTACCACACAAATGATTTTGCGAGGCACTGTCCAAACATTAACCAAGGCGTTTGCAAAATCCAACCACCTCGGTTAATGCCTCGTGATTAACCGAGACGGTCGTTTTATTTACCGATGTACCAAAAAATGTCTGCTTTGCAAAATCGATTAACCGAGGCTATCGTTTTATTTATGGAGGCAGTTGGAAAATGTCCGCCTCTAAAAATGTATTTACGGAGGCGGGCACTTATAAGACCCGCCTCTATTAATGGTGGCCGAGCCCACTGGCCTATCTAGGCCCGGTAATGGGGTTCATAGTATATATACTGAACTTACGGTTTTTAGGCCATTTCACTCATCTCTTACGGCGTCTCCCCTCCCTCTCCCTCTCCTGAGCAGTGACACCTCTCGCCCTCCCTCTCCCATGCCTCTCTCTAAGCCCGAGCCCTCCCTCTCCCGAGCATGAGTCCTCCCTCTCTCGAGCCCACAATGGTGGCGGCGGCGGTGCCTCCCTCTCCCTCTCCCGAGCCTCTCTCTCTCCGGAGCACGAGCCCTAGTGGTAGCGCCTCTCCCTCCCTCTCCCGAGTCCTGACGAGCACGGATTTGGAGAACCGACGAGCGCTGGAGCCCTGGTTGGCTGTGGAGAAGACGTCGGTGGGCATGGAGGGCTCCCCTAGTGGTGGCGGTAGTGCAGGGCTCCCCTGGCGGCGTGGCGGATCTAGACGGCGCGTATGAAGATGGCATGGCGGATCCAGATGGCGCGGGATCTAGACGGTGGATCCAGAGGGCTCCCCCGACAGCTGCGGCGGCGGTGTGCAGGGGTGGTGACACAAGGCCTAGATCCAGGCCCGGTTAGGGCTAGGCTGCAGGCTTTTTTTGTTTTTTTATTTGATTTACTGAGGTGGGCATTTCAACCGCCTCGGTAAAGATTCGTTTACCGTGACCTTTGGTCCGAGGCGGTTGCGATGCCCGCTTCGGTTAATCCATTTTGCCCGCCTCGGTTAAGTTTAGTGTAGTAGTGAATGTTGTTTTAAAAAAAGCAAAACAGTTAATTTCACCGTTGGTTCTTAAACTTGTCTTGAATTCTCATGTGATGATAGCAGTTTAAATGAACAAAAGGTCGACAACTACAAATTTAAGTTTTTGAACAAAAGGTTCACTATGATAGCAGTTTAAATTTTTCCATGCTGGTCATGTGATGATATCTGCAAATGAACCATCTTGACTGCAGAAGCAGGCAAGAATCCTTCTAACATACTAACAGTAGCCCCAAATAAGAGGTCTGTACCAACTAAACTCTCATGACCAGCACACACACGATGTTGTGTCATCACACGAAAAAGGGTACATGATGAGGTGATGATCAAGAATGTAAGAAACGAACAAGAAATTATGCAGTGTTTGCACCATCATGTTATGCTCTTTTCTTCTGAATAAAAGGTAATTTCAGTGATAGATTGAGATGGTATTGGCAAATGTCTCTTCACAAAGCCACAACAGCCTCCCTGAGGCAGGCCGAACCTTACAAAGTTACAGTGCTTATATACCAGAAGAAGAGACAATCAGGCAAGGCAGACAATCAGTCCTTCCTTACATGGATGAGGAAAGACTCAGTACGGAGGCCACAAAGCAGGAAAAGCAGAGGAAGATGCGATTGCTATCTGCCCCATTATCAAACTAAGCCATCATAGATCAGAAGTGTTTTTGTTTAAAAAGGTTACAACAAGTCGCTTCTTCAGAAGAAAATATATGTACATAAGAACGGAGAAATTGAGTTCAAATCTTAATTAAATATGGTTTCATAAAATTTAAATATAGGAACTAGAGGATTTGATAACGAAACTATCGATCAAAAGCAAGAATGCTATCCTTGATTTTTGTAGGCTGGTGTCATTTCATTCCATGTCTAACATTGTTGTGGTGTAGTACTCAATGTGCCATGTCGACTAGATATGTGTTCTGGACCTTTCAAGTTCTATGTCTTATGCCATTGAGTGCCTACCTCATCGTGTCCAACGAGTGCCACATCTTTGACTATGTTAGGTAGATGTGGTGTCATATGTAGCTAGGATGCCACGTCGAACAACAACTTGATATATAGTCTCATCCTCTCGAGTGCCATGTCATATGCTACCAAGTGCGATGTTGTATGCCACCGAGTGCCTCATCATGATCATAGGGGCACGTCATTGCCTATGTCTCATTGGGGAGGCATGTTCAGTTAACCTCTCAAAGGAGAGTTATTTCTATGACTTTAGGATAGTGTTTGATCATTTATTTGACAAATTGGATGTGTGAAGCGAAGTGGATGATTTAGCTTTGTCATGTAGTATGTTTCATTAAATAAGTTTATTTCAGGGTCTCCAACTAGGATTTGTACTGTTGCACTGGATGATTAGTATTGTTGCACTAGCATGAATTTTTTTTTTAATTTTTATGATTTATTTTTTCTACACGCCACCTTAGCGTTAGCACGGGCATTATACTAGTTCTGATAAAACATTTCATTGCTTTTTAATTGTAAACAGCTTAGGTCGAACTTCATCAACATTGATGATGTGGATAAAAGAAAAGAGAAAATATGGAAAATTGCCAAGGAGCGGTACAGAGGATGGCGATCTGATCTGAGTGCCACATACAAGGCTTATAATAGTTATGGTGAGAGGATACGAAATAAGCCTGAAGAAATACACCTTTTTGAGTGGCACTATTTGCAGTTGTATTTTGGATCTGATAAATTCAAGGTCAGTGCTAGTAAAATCTACTTTGTCAAACAAAATTGATGGACCAAAGTTGCATTGTTACATACCACTTGTTCTCATTCTGCAGAAACTTAGCAGCCGGAACTCCTCCAACCGTCAGCAGCAAAGAACCAAGCATGTGATGGGTTCAAAGAACTTCTCACAATGTAGCTTTGAGCCGGTAATCATTAGATACACTAATCTAGTCCTTCCCTTGTATGATGCAATACTTGTGTGCTGAATTTTTTGGCATCCTAGAGAGACCAAGAAACTGGTGAAGAGCCAAGTGATCTTCTTTGGAGGACCACTCACACAAAACATGGCGCATGGTCAAATCCTGTATCAGCTTCAGTATATGTAAGTAAATGTTTCGTCAACCTTTTTTATAGCTGCTGGTAGTGTCAAGCAACTCTTTACAGGTTCTGTTATTTAATTTAGGAAAATGCAACCATGAAAATTGGTGAGATTGGATTAGAACCTGATAGACCAGCACTTACAACTGTTGAGGAGAACATGATTTTCCAGTCATGCTACAAAGAAACAACACAAATCAAATCATCCAAATTACATGGGCATGGATATTTGGCTATGTATCGAACTCACAGAGAACTTATGAAAGAGAACCTTGAAGTACATGCACGTGCTCAAGCTGCAGCTAGGGAGAAGAGCATTGCTTTAGAAGCGGAGGTTGACAAGCTCAAAGAACAGATTGCGCAAGAAGCTACAGAAAGGGAAAGGGAGAAAAAAGAAAATAGGAGGAGGATGCAAGAGGAGCTGGAAAATGCTAAGATAAACTTAAGAGAAGAAATGAAGCAAGAATTTCTTAATATGCTAGCGCAGCACAAAGAAGGAGCTATGATTATGGTATTAGAATAATTTTTTATCCTTTGTACTCTTGATAATCTTATGATTGTGATGCCTAATCTTTCACCCCCAATATTTGTATGTATAGAGTACCCTGCAAAACAATGCCAGTACACAAGTTGCACCAATCATAGAAGAGGAAGATGAGACCGGTGGACATGAAAATGAAAATGACGATGGGTTACAGGAGGTAATGACATTATTTCACTATGTTCCATGTACCTTGAACTGTAGCTAAAATAGATCAAACAACTTGATGTTTGTAGACTTAGCCTGGAAGCGTTGTCACCATACAAAAAGGCGCACCAGCACCTACTCGCTCCTCTAGAAGTACTGCACCTCCCAGCAGAGCTCTTTTCAACAAAAACATTGTAAATGTGACTGCATCGAAGACATATATCACTTCACAGCAGCTGATGAATAGGACAAGAAATAATCCCAAAAGAGGAAGGTAACAACCAGCTAATTGGAATCTAAATTCTTGCATGATTTAATGAAATTTTATCAAATGTGACCTTCCTTGTTGAACTAGGAAATGTAGAAAATACATTGAACATGCGTGCTGAAAACTACAGCTTGTGCAGATTTGATTGGGTGAGTTGTTCTGAGTAGTAATCTACCTTTTCTATGATACTTGATAATACAAAAGTTTTAGAGGGTTTAGAGATGTTTGTCATCGTGAAAGGTCATGATTTTAGACCTAGAGAATTAGAGTTATGAATTTTGAAAGTAGCCGGTCAGGTTTTGACCTTGGTCTGGACAGCAGTGGGTGTTTGTGTTTTTTGACCATGATAACTGCAGAATCTTATTTAACAAATAACTAGAAAGATGTAGAGAATTTCATGGGCTTTCCGTATTGTTAAAGAATATAATTTTTCGTTGTCTACAACTCAAGTTATGATTTTTCTAATCAACTAAACTGCTGCTGCCTTAAAAATTCAGAGAAGGCAGCTGCTACTGTAACATATGCAGTAGCTGCATCTGATCCGTTGAAAAGGCCACGATGGATAAGATCAAAGACATATTTTCTTCTCCATCCCTCCCCAAGGCATGCTGATAGACTCTGCTTCTTTTAGCAGAATTTATAAAGAGCAAAAGAGAATGCATACATCTTATAATGCAATCAAATGGAACACAGTTGCATGTGTCTGCTAGACTGCTACAAAAACTTGTATTACCCAATAGAACCATGCCTTCCGTATGCAGCCTGCAAAAAAATATAGATTATCATTTGTAAAGTCAATTGAACTTATATAGTCGACCTATACTTACAATGAAATTTTGTTAAAATTCCCAGCCATCTATGCTTCCAAGGAGTAAGGATTGCTGACATCTTGAACAACATTTAAACTCTGAAAAGAGAGGGATATATAGAGACCAAAATAAAGATTGAGAAAGTAGAGAACAAAATATCAAGTTATTGTGAAAACACATAATGCTATTTTCATGGAAAAACATAATTGTAATAAGCATACAGTAAGAATTTGAGTAAAACTAGAAATTGATTCATACGTTTGTGGTTCTGGAACAATGGAACATGACTTCCATCTTTTTCATGGAAAAAGGAATTGCAGCAACTAGACCGATAACATTTGCTCATTTGCAGAATTGCAGTAGAACTTCAACTATGCAAAAGCTTGGTTGATGGCTTTTGTATATGAAATTAGAAATTAGAACCATTTTATATCTTCGTCTCTTTACATTTGTGCAAAAATTAGTAAACTTAATATTGTTCTAATATCCCAATCATATTCTTTTGGCAATAGGTGGACAAGGTTTCAGTGGGAGGCTCATAATCAAGCGAGGACATAGCCGAGGAGATGACATGTTGGGATGCTAGGAATTTCTCAAGTGCTGCATAGATGTTAGGAAGTTTGTAAAAAATTATCAAATAATGAGTTAATTGTACACTCGTTTATGATTTTAGCTACTATTTCATGGGATTGGCAATATATTGAATGATTAATTATAATTAATATATGTGGGTGCAATTGCTTTTGATATGGTTTATTGATTTGCAATGATGATTTATTAAACCAAAATTAAATGTTACTAGCGTTGCAATAATAGCTATACCTACAAGCCGTAATGCATGGCAATATGCTGTATGGCAACATACTTATTTACGTTGCAAATAATACTATTGCCATGACATGACTATTGTTGCAATAACAATTAATCTTCCGCAACGAATAAAATTGCGTGGCAAATTCTACTATTGCAACGGCACCGAGGTCATGGCAATAATGAACGGTATATCGCAACGAATGAAATTGCGTGGAAAATGATACTGTTGCAACGGCAACGCGGCCGTGGCAATAATGAACGGTATCTCACAACGGATAAATTTGCGTGGCAAATGATACTATTGCCACGCCAAGACAAGCGTGGCAATAATGTATACTCTCTCGCAACGATTACATTTGCGTGGCAAATGATTTACTTGCCACGGCACAACGGTCGTGGCAACAACACCTTAAGCAACAAAATTATAGCGTGGCAACAAAAATCTATTGCCACGCTATCGCTCGTTGTATTTACCACCTCTCGCTATGAAGACAAACGTGGCAAGTGCTCGTATTGCCACGCCAATGAATGTTGCGATAACGTCCTATTGCAATGCTTGGCAACGTTGCAAGAAAAGCTAACTCTTGCAACGCCAAACTAGCAACGGTTGCAAGTTCTTATTGCAACGTGACTTTTTGCAACCATTGCCAACGAACGTGATTTCGTGGTATGAACTACCTTTTGCAACAAAATTGGGCCTATTGCAATGTTTTCTCGTCGTTGCGCAAGGGTTAGAAGTTTGTAGTTATGTCCCTTGCGTGTTTTGAGTATCTGAGCCACTGGAGACCCACACACCGACCTCCGACGAATAACCCTGATGCTTGTTGTGGTTCCAAACCCACGACACAAACCTCTTAATTGACAATATTTTACTTATTACTTCAATGTGGGAGCAAAAGGATATACCAAATTCAATGAAGTTTACTACATGTTTCCATCTGGATTCAACCGTTTTTTGTAATTGTATTTGGCAAAAAAGTGTACAGCTACATGTTTAGAGTTAAATGTTTAGGAAATAAATTTCTCATTAGGTGGTGATATCTTAGAACTGTCCATCAATAGTATAACTGAAATCATGTATCTTTATTGTTAACATGGTGTGGGATGACTGCCTTAGAGAATAGTACCACCCATGCATCCATTCGCACAATTCATGCTATGGCGTACAAGCTGCATGGCTCTCTACTGCTCCTGTCTACCATCAACAATTGTTGCTGCTACTTCTGCACGTGGCTGCTGCGGATTGCCATCCCATGCATGCCTGTTCGTGCCCGATGCTCACTCTATGCCCCCACCATCCTCAGCGTGGTGACATGGGCACCAGCCTCAGGCGAGCCTATTTATTTTATCTAAGTGTTGCTCCTGTTCATCCCTTTCTTCCTCCTTCATCACTTCATCCCTTCCTTCCATCCACATGACTAGGGGCATACGTCCCCCATCAAAATACAGATTTAGTGATAAGTCTAAAATTTTACCATATACACACCCTCTAATATTTTAGGTGAAAGTTCTACCCGTGGAAACATTGGTCCTCAGTGGTGACCTGTTTCTTCGGAGGTCTGCAAACTTTTGTCATAGGAATAATTGTGCGAAGGGAAAAACTTGCCTGGCAAATAGGATGGAATATTGAACTACTAGCAATTGTCTACTCGGTATGTCTTTCCCATAATACATAGTTTTATATCTTTCTGCAAATATTGTGAGGAATTATCATTTTCTATCGTGTGAAATGTCATTACTTTCCACATATTTGTTTAGATCTAGATGATCTTACCATGACACATCCTATTATCACGAACTTTTATTATTTTGTCGTGCAAAAATCCACACAACCCCAGCATGATAGTTCCATGCTTACATGAAAACTTGTAAGCAAAATATTGCCCATGATTGTTAAAGTGGCAAATTCAGCATTTGTTAATAAGCTAGCAGACTAATAGTTTGAATATGTGGAGCTTGCCTGTCGGGTCTTCGTATAGTTGAGAATTATTAAAGAATTCCTTTTATGACTTCAAATATTCAAATCATTTGCTTCATTGATCCTGTAACTTTTGAATTTAAAAGTTTACTTCATATTGAACTCCAGGTTGCACTTGACACAACAGGCAAATATTCGTTGAATTTGTATGCTGTGGCAAAGCAAGGCCCTATTTATGCTCCGATGTTAAGCACATTACCTACAGTCTTCACATAATTCTAGGAACACTGTTACTAGGAGAGACTGTCTCGGTGTTGGGAGGCAGGGGCGGACCCAGGGGGCGCTGGCAGGGGCCTTCCCCCCCCCCCCCCCCCCCCTAAAAAAACAGAACATATTTTTTTTCTCAATATTTACATTAAGAAATATATAATAAAAATTCTTACCATATATTTATTGGCTTTGTGACATTTTAATTAACTAGTTAATGATGCTATTTGTCCTTTGATTTCTTGCCCTGTTCCATATTAATCTCTTATAGCATCTTATGTAATTAAAAACTAGTCTTCCTATTATTTTTCTCCATCTCTTATGTTCCCACAATAACACTCTAATTAGCTAGTTACATATAGTTAGTGCTTTCTTGTTTACTCTCCTTCTGAATTAATCTCCATTAACGCTTATATTATTTGGGATTAGTCTTACTGTTATTACTGTGATTCTTTTTTCTAGCCCAAGAATTAGATTGATCGTCATATGAGCATTAGATAGCTTGGGCTAATTAATTTTGTTCCTTTTTCTCTAAAATATTTTGTGTTTTTCTAGTTTTTAGTTTTCTTTTGTATTATAACACAAAACATTTATTTGGTTGTTATGTGTGCTTTGACTGTGTGTGTATTTCGTCATGTGTCGGTGTTTCGTAAACCGGACTAGTAAATTTATACAATTATCGTGCTGCTCTAGGAAGACGATGGTAGCATCCAAAAGACACGAGGATTTATACTAGTTTAGGCGGAGCCCTACGTCCAATCTCAAAGATGATCAAGTGCGTGTTCCTCACTTGAATGCTCTAAAATTCTTACAATGGGAGGTGCAAGAATGGTGGAAGAGGTAGGAGAGCTAGAGCTAGGAGATGAACTGCCTGAAGGGAAGCTTCAGGAGTCCAGAGGTTGTGAAGAATGTGAGGATCCTTTGGAAGGATGCCCTGGCTGCCCTTATATAGAGTTCGAGGCCAGGGCACGTACAAAGAAGTAGGTTCTCCCGACCGAGGGGTCGTGAGCCTGAGGGAAAGGCCTAGCTAACTTGTCTTGCAAGCTACGCCGTCTTGCTGCCCACGTCCAGGCGTAGTTGTCATCATGGTCTTGTGGCCACATCACGGCATGGTGTGGCGTGGTGCTACTGTGCCACCCGTGGCGGCACTGTAGGCACGGTGGTGGTTCGCCAGCTGTCCTGTGCGACATGGGTTCCGTCGTGGCCTTCATCATTGCCTCTTGTTCTCCTAGGGGCGTCGTATAGGAGTTGGTAGCCGTCCCTAGGTCATCGATGGCCTGGTTTGCTTATGGAGTCGGCGGTCACGATCCCGAGCTCCGGGGTCATGGCTCCCACCGGCCCGAATGGCCTCTAAGTCAAGGCCTCCATCGTGGATCCCATCTCATAGTGGGTAGAATCGTACATATATCTTGCTGGACCGTATTTGGACTGCGAGTCGCCATACTAGCAGTCACCGCTGTTGACGGTAGTTAACAACCATTATAAACCGTCAATATAACATGCATAAAGGCATAAACATAATCACCAACAATGGTCTAGGGGTTTAAACTAACAAATTCCATGAGTTTTGGTGAATCTATATTTTATGCAAGGTTTATCTAGAAAACCGTCAAGGTGGACTGAGATGTCAGACTTAATCGTGCTTATCCACAGCAAAACAGACACCAGAAGGTTCCAGAAGACTTGAGAGGACTCCACACTGAACCGTCAAGGTAGAACGTTATATGTAGATATGAAGTTGATCTTAGACATGATTACTAGGTATAATTTCACTAATCAATGTATGCTTTGACTTATAATTAAGAATGACTTAGGAATTATTTCTCTAATATTATACTTAACCATGCTAATGCCATAGAAAGGAGTACTCTGAGTGATCAATGATTAGTTATTATGCATCATTCATATACATTTACCTCTTGACTTACCCCTTTTGTGAGTAGAATATTGGTTATGGTTTACTTCTCCATCAATAGTATAAGTTATCAATACATGTCCATGCCAGACCTTCCTTGTGGTAAAAATATAAATAACGATACCTGGAATACTCCTGGGTGAAGTGCTACAATGGTATATTATCTGTGCGCTTGCAGATTCCTTTCATTCATATATATCTATATATTCTTCCTAGTCACATAAAATAATAAAGAACTACTCTAATAGTAATACTAGGTAGTACCAACAAGCATCTCTAGCATCATCACTAGGGATGACAACCTAGTAAAGTAATGTTAATAGATGTAGACACATATTAGGTGGCTACTAAAACAAGTGACAAGTTAATAAATACCAAGAACCGCCAAGCAATGTTGTCTGTGCTGCATGGTGCAGGGATGACGTCTGATCGGACTAAAGTGATTGCTATCCCCTCGGTCCTTGTAGGGTCAATGCATCGTGTCCACTCTTGTCAAAGTAGGCGTGCTTGATTGGGCTTGACCTCTCTCCGTTCCTCCTAGGGGTCGGGATGGCGGAGAGGTCGTGAACCCTTGTGCGGCATGTGGCTAAGGCAGAAAGGAGGGGTCATGGCTGACCCTGTCCTTGGCGTCTAGCCTGGTTCGGTTGGCTTAGCTGGGCCTCGATTGTTTGGGCCTGCACTAGCTGGTGTGTTGTGGGTCACTCGGCTTGCTTACTAATCATTGCCTTGAGACACCTGGGGATCATAACCCCAGCAGTAGCCCCCGAGCGTTTTTGCGATCATGAAGTGATCATGAAAGCGCTAAGATGCGTGTGTGTTGAGTGCGGGTTCATAGTCATGGCTCATTTGAGCTTTGTCGCTCGACCCCTTGCGGGCTAGTGCGTTCAATGTGGTAGGTGGCTGCTATGTTCCTTCCCGTAAGGGCGCCCTGACGATGAGGTACGTGACTACTGAGCCCTACCATGTTAGTGTGCTGCGTATCGAGATTCATGACCCAGGCGAGGTTGAGTGTTCTCGTCGACACTGTACCAGACCTACCTTTGGGAGGGTCTCGATTTCCCCATCTGAATGGATCAAGATGCCCAAGAGAGGGGGTGAATTGGGCTAATTCTAAATTTCTTTGCAATAATTAAACCCTACGGTTAGCCCAACTTCACCCCTTATGCCTAGAAAGTGTTTCTAATATTCTACCACACAAAAAGTCTTGCAACCTAAGTTCCAATCCTACTCTAGCATGTCAATTCTATGAATGTAAAGACAAGAATTGAATTACTCAAAGTAAATGCTCAAAGTAAAGAGAGAAGGAGGAACGCGACGATGTTTTGCTGAGGTATCAGAGAGTCGCCACTCCCCACTAGTCCTCGTTGGAGCACCCGTGCAAGGGTGTAGCTCCCCCTTGATCCGCGCAAGGATCAAGTGCTCTCTACATGTTGATTCTTTGACACTCCATCGTAGTGAATCACCCACAATTGCTCACAACTTGAGTTGAGTCATCCACAAGCTCTGCCGGATGATCACCAAGCTCCCAATCACCACCAAGCCATCTAGGTGATGGCGATCACCAAGAGTAACAAGCACAAACTCTCTCTTGACCACGACAAGCCTAATGAGAAGGGTGGATGCACACTTTGCTACTCTTGCTTTCACTAATGAGGTCTCACTCTTGGATTCTCAAATCTCAATCACCTCACTAGGACCTTGCTCTTCTTGGCACTCTCAAGGATGTTTCTCAGCAGTTGGAATGAGCAAAAGTACCCCCTCACATGAATGGAGGAAGTATTTATACACCCGTGTTAAAAACGAACCGTTATGTGCCTCTACGGGGTGACCGAACGCTCTGGTCATGTTGACCAGATGCTCCGGTCAGTTCTCCCTGACTTCCAGTGTTTAAGTTGTGACCGGATGCTGGACAGCGTCTGGTCACGATTTTCCTCTCTGGAACCTTACTAGAGTCGACCGGACGCTGGCACCCAGCATCCGGTCACTCACCTCTCAGCGTTCGGTCGCGCCAGACGATTTCACCTCGATCAAATGAACTGACCGGACTCTGAGCCAGTGTTCGGTCACACTGGAACCAAGCATCTGATCAACATTTGACCCTCCATTCACTTCCAACTCGCAATCATATGTGAATGAAGTTTGCTCCAATTGATCTAAGGGCTTTTTAGGAGCTACATAGTGCTAGATTGGACAAGTGTGCACCACACCTAACCCACTAGACTCACCTAGGTCAAGCTACCCGTCCATACCCCCTTAATAGTATGGCCAAAGGAAAAACAAAGTCCTAAACTACTCTGAGTGTCTTCTCAACACCAAACGACACTTAAAACTAGTTCATCCTTAACCATGCCGTCCATCCTTTAAAAAACCAAAACAATTTCCATCGTAGGGGCATGACAACCATGATTGCCCAATCAATCTCCATTACCATGACCTAACTTAATTGCCTCTGTAGAACACACGTTAGTCATAGTAATTATGTATTGTCATTAATCACCAAAACCTAACTAGGGGCCTAGATGCTTTCAATCTCCCCCTTTTTGGTAATTGATGACAATACCACCTCGAGTATATGAAAGAGATGAGGTTTTTAACATGCTTGGTTCATATAAGCTTTTGACAATAAGAACAAAAGTGTTAGGCAAGCTTATATGACCCAAGCCAACATAATGTACTCAAAAGATATGAAATAAGTATGAGTACAAGTAATAAAGCTCATTTGCATCAGAGTAAAACATGGAAGCAAAGCAAATGAGCATAACACAAGTGATATGACTTATAAATAATTCAAAGTGGAGTGCACACATGTCAAATATCACGATCACGTAGATATCACTATCACATGAATATAGTTCGATGCATGAATGTAAACACATGAATGCATAATAATGTATCACACATAAAAAACCAAATATAATAGATAGACTCCCCATAAAAGAATCGCTCCCCCTAAGTCTAACATACTCTATCCCTCTCCCCCTTTGGCGTCAAACACCAAAATCTAAGGGTCGGTCGGTGGGGCTGTAGTGGATGAGTCGGGCGCTGAGGTACGAGGAGCGAGCCAAAACTGTATGCCATCATCATCTGATCCTAAGCTCTGAGCTGTCTGACCCTCTATAGCTAGAAGCAATGCTGAAGCTGTCTAGGTTAGATCAAGGACTGGTGCGGCCTAAGACTCTATAGGTATGACTATAGCAGGCGGCTCTGATGATGCAACTGAAGAAGGGAGCATCTCTATAGTCCCAGTAATAGGTGCAACTGTGGAAGGACCTAGGACATGTAGATATGGCGGAGTAGGTTGTCCTGTCAACTCACTGAAGGTAGCACCAAAGCTCCTAGAAACTGTAGTATCTAGAAATAGCAATGAGGAAGTCTGAGCTAGTGTGAAGCTCGTCTAAAAAGGTGTGAACTGCGGGGCTGACACTGGCAAGGCAAACCACTCAGACACCTGCTCTATAGGAGAAGGAAACTGTGCTGGTGGCTGTTCCTGACTCTAAAGCCCACTAGGTTGTAAAGCTAGAGTCATAGAAGTGGTGGCAGGCTGGCCAATCTGAGGTGAAGGCTATGGCAGTGGAGCCCCAATAGCTATCACAACATGCTGCATAAATCCAAGGAGCTGCTACTGCTGTATAGCCTGTTGTTGCTGCTATATAGCCTGCTGCTATTGCTGGAACTCATCCTGCCTAGTCTGGAACTATGCAAAAGTAGAAGCGGTCTCCTAAGTCTGGCTATCCTGATCCTGCCTCATCCACTCAAGGATAGCAAGTAGAGCGGGGTCTATCTATGGTGCAGGTGGAGCTAAACTGGAGCTACCGGCCTCATGGTCATATCATCATGGAGGCATCTGAGGGATAGCCTGGTAGTCATCATCTGAGCTGTCACTAGGATAGCTCTCGACCATCCTCTCCTGCTGAGCATCAAGCTACTCCTCCTCTGTAGCTGTTATACCCCTGATGGTCTCATCCTGCTGGGTTGCAGTCTCTAGCACCTCTAGACAATGGCACAATTGGCTGGGTGTCCTCACTGCACCGTGGTGGAGCATCTAAGTCATGTTGTATGCAGGGAACTCTGTAGTAGCACCACTGTACTCTGCTAGCATCTCTAGAGGCCTCACTGTCACTACCCTATGAATCAAGAATGTAATCTAGTGAGCATAGGGCAAATATCGGTGACCTCTGAACCCCTCTACAATAGTATCCTCCATCTCAGATAGTAAGAGATCCCAAATATCAAAGACAGTCTACTGCATCAAAGAGTTCAGTAGCCATAACTGTATGCGAGTCAGGCCCTTGTGATATCCCATCCTCAGAAGTAGGGTCCTCCTCATAATAGCATCAAGCACTCTAGCTGTAGGAGTGAGGTCTCGGGTGTCCTGCTCAGCCCCTCGCTGAAAGGCTCTGTGAAGCAATGGCAGACTAGATCTGTATGAGGTACAAGACCATCGTGAGGGTGTCTGGGAGGCTCTGTCTATCCATAGCACACCTCATGTAGCTAGATGGGCTGCTCCTAAAGCCTGAGTATCTCTCTAACCCTAAAGCTCATCAGCCTATAGTCTCTACCTCTGAAAAGCAAAATATATAAATCTGTGCTGCGGGTCAATCCAAAGTGTAGCATAGAACTCATGGACCCAAGATAGAACATATAAGCATGTCCATCTGAGTAAGTCTGTCAGCCCTGGTAAGTAGGATAGGTAAGGGCGAATATGCTCTCCAGCTGCTGCTACAATTGACTCAATGTTGCACACCCTCTGTGATTTGAAAATAGCCCCACTGTTAAGATATGCATGATAAAAATCCTCCTGCAGTGGTGTATAGAAGCCCTCTGATGCACGCTCATCCTGCCTCGGTGAAAACCACTCCTCGAACTGAACAAACCTAAGCTACTGCACCTGCTTGGCCGTGGTGGCCCTTAAATTTAGATGAGTCACTGGAGGCAGACCCCTTCACTATGTCTCTACCCTCGATGTCACCTGGGTACGAGTACGACTAGAGCGGCAAAGCTGTGGTGCTAGCTCTATCTCCTCTACCTGCTCTCCCTCCTGAGTCTACTCTGTTGGTTGTGGCTCCTATTGTGACTCCCCCTGAGGCTGACTCTCATCAATAGCTACACGCCATCCTCCAACCATGGCTGTCCTAGCTAGACCACCATGACGATGCACAACCTCCTGGACAATGGCCCTCTAAGTTGGAGAAAGTTGATCTACAATCTATACTCCACTCCTAGCACCTCCTACCTCTGCACGCTCTACGGCGGCTATAACTATGGTTGCTCTCACTGTATTAGCATCTGGATACCTGTGCTTCTTCGTTGCAAGCTTCTTCGTCGCCTTGCCTTTTGACTCAGAAGGCAGGCGAGGCGGGGGCCTCGGATCCTCATCACCGGGACCACCTCCGACATTCTTGACACGAGACATCTGATGGAGCTAAAAAGAACAACTGCACTAAGAAGAATCAACTACCAACTATCACTTCTGAGGCTTGGCCTCGATCCATACTCGCAAGCTTGGCCCCGAGTTGACTAACAACTGGCAATGAGACCTCAGAAACACCGACTCGCTGCATGTTTGAATAGATCAGATATATGAGTAATTTCAATATAAATCTAGAGATACGAAACCCTAAGAAAGCAAGCAATATATACGAAATAGGAAACGAGGGCTTGCTACTTGACGAATGGTGAATCGATGAGAAGAGAAATGAATTAGGGAACCACTAGATCCGCAATGCGAGGCTAGGGTTGGCACTGCGTGGTGAATCATCAGCTAGGGTTTAGGCAGGGCTCTGGTGGCGACGCTGGTGAAGTTGGCGGCACGGCGGCGCTAGAGTTGGGCATAGGCATGGCGGTGCTAGGGCACTACATAGGTGAGCAGTGGTGCAGGCACAGCGTGAGCAGGGCACAGCGGCTCAGGGTGTGGTGGTGCAGTGGCGTGAAGGCGCGGGAGTAGGGTGGCACAGCAAGCTATGGAGGCACGGGTGCGGCGACTCAATGACTTGGGCACAGGCGATGGCAATGTCGGTGCGGGGTATGGGATTAGGTCACGGCAGCGCTACGGTTATATGGGGTCTCTCGACGGAATAGATAAGGAAACAGAGAAGAATCCAGATCCTGTATGATTTCTACTGACCAGACGTTACGGTGGCAACGATCGGACGCTGCCACCCAGAGTCTGGTCGATTCCAGAGAGGTCCAAAACCCCTGGAATCATGACCAGACACGTCTAATCACCACTGACTAGACGTAGCCAGAGTCCGCTCCAACTTGTCTCCTTTGTCTTCGCTCGACCAGACGCAGGAACGCCTTCTGACCGAACGTTGAACAATAGAGTCCGGTCACTCCTTCGTAGCAAGGTTCACCTCCTATGAACTAACCGGACGCTAGACTTCAGAGTCCGGTGCAGCGTCCAATCACTCTTTTCTAGCAAATCTTCAAAGTTCCTTCGCGTTGCCTGTTCCCAATCAAGTCCCAACTTCAATAAGATCCAAATAAACTCCAATTGGGACTGATGTGAGTGACCTCTCTCAAACCCTCAAATTTTTCAAAATATTTTACCGTAGGCTATAATTATTTTTAAGAAAATAGTCAATAAAAGGGTGATTGAAGAGAAACAACAAAACAACATTCATGCATATGCAATGCAATACTTGAAAGTAAATCTAGTTGCTTGTCAAGTTTGATCCAAGGTTAAGCTTCTTCACTCGCTTTTCGACGGTTATCTTAACCATGTTAGACAAGCCCTATATGCATTACCAAAGATTAAACATGTTGTATATTACAATGCAATGCAAGGGACAACACAAGCTCATTTTCCAGTGAAGTTGCTAAAGTCAAGCACATTGAGCTTATTCCGCAATCGACAAAAAGTCGCCTCATCTAGCGGTTTAGTGAAGATACCCACCAATTGATCCTCGGTCCTTACACCTTCTAATGATATATCATTCTTTGCAACATGATCTCTAAGAAAGTGATGGAGGATATCTATGTGCTTGGTGCGAGAGTGTTGAACCGGATTATTTGTAAGTTTTACCGCACTTTCATTGTCGCACAAAAGAGGTACTTTTTCTAGAACTACACCATAGTCTAGCAAAGTTTGTTTCATATAAAATATTTGTGCACAACAAGCACCCATGGCAATGTATTCAGCTTCGGTGGTGGACAAAGCCACACTATTTTGTTTCTTGGAGGACCAAGACACAAGTGATCTACCAAGCAAATGGCGCCCTCTGGATGTGCTCTTTCTATCAACTTTGCAACCGGCATAATCCGAATCGGAATAGCCAACTAATTCAAATATAGCTCCTTTGGGATACCAAAGGCCAATGCTTGGTGTGTGCTTAAGGTACCTAAGGATTCTTTTAACAACAATCAAATGAGTTTCCTTAGGATTAGCTTGAAATCTAGCACACATACACACACTAAACATGATGTCGGGCCTAGATGCGATTAAATATAACAAGCTACCAATCATAGAGCGGTAGAGAGTTTGATCAACCATGTTACCTCCCTCATCTAGGTCGAGATGTTCATTAGTTGGCATTGGTGTCTTGATTGGCTTACATTCATCTATCTTGAATCTCTTGAGAAGATCATTTGTATATTTCTCTTGAGAGATAAAAATACCTTCTCTCATTTGCTTGACTTGAAAACTAAGAAAGAATGTTAGCTCTCCAATCATTGACATCTCGAACTCTTTCGACATCATTTCACCAAACTCTTTGCAAGAATCTTCATTTGATGATCCAAAGATGATATCATCAACATACACTTGACAAATGAAGATATGTCCATCAAGCTTCTTGGTGAATAGTGTGGTGTCGACCTTCCCAATGGTGAAGCCCTTCTTAATGAGGAAATCCTGAAGGCGCTCATACCAAGCTCTTGGGGCTTGCTTAAGCCCATATAGCACCTTGGACAACCTATAAACATGATTAGGATATCTAGGGTCTTCAAACCCAGGAGGTTGATCAACATAGACTAGTTCATTAATAAAGCCATTTAAAAATGCACTTTTCACATCCATTTGATATAGTTTCATTTTATGATGTGATGCATATGCAAGGAGGATACAGATGGCTTCTAGTCTTGTAACCAGTGCAAAGGTCTCTCCAAAATCCAAACCCTTAACTTGAGAGAACCCCTTTGCAACTAGTCTTGCCTTGTTCCTCACAACAACGCCTTGATCATCTTGCTTGTTGTGGAACACCCACTTTGTTCCAATGACCCTTGCACCTTGTGGTCGCTCTTCAAGAGTCCACACTTCATTTTGGGTGAAGTTGTTCAACTCTTCATGCATGGCATTTATCCAATACGGATCTTGAAGAGCTTCTTCTACCTTAGTAGGCTCAAAACAAGAGACAAAAGATTGAAGTTCAATAAACAAAGCAAGCTTTTGAGAGCGAGTCATTACTCCCTTTTATGGACTCCCTATGATGAGATCTTGTGGATGAGCTTGTAGTAGAGGTGAATTTCTTCTATCAACCACTTGAGGGGGAGGTTGTGGAGCATCAACATCATGTGCTTGTGTCACCATTTGCTCATGGGAGACATGAGTATCTTCATTTTCTACTCTCCCATCTTTTTCACCATCTTGTGGTACATTTGATGAAGAAGGTGGATTGATCACTTGTACATCATCTTCATCATCATTAGGCTTGACGTCTCCAACCAGAATATTCTTCATGGCCTCCCTCAATGGTTCATCACCTATATCATTAAGATTCTCATGTGCTCCTTGGGAGCCGTTAGATTCATCAAATTCCACATCATATGTTTCTTCAACCAAGCCGGTGGCATGATTAAATACTCTATATGCTTTGGACTTTGATGAGTAACCAACAAGAAAACCAATATCACAATGTCTTTGAAACTTCCCTAGGTGTTGCCGCTTCTTGTAGATGTAGCATTTGCAACCAAACACCCTAAAGAAGGAGACGTCCGGCTTCTTCCCATTGAGCAACTCATAAGGTGTCTTGCCAAGAAACTTTTGAAGGAATAGGCAGTTTGATGCATAGCAAGCGGTGTTGATAGCTTCTGCCCATAGAGCTTTGGGAGTGTTGTACTTATCAAGCATTGTTCTTGCAAGAGTGATCAATGTCCGGTTCTTTCTCTCAACTACACCATTTTGTTGAGGAGTATATGTTGTGGAGACCTCATGCTTGATCCCAAGTTCATCACAATAGACTTCTATGTTTGTGTTGTCAAATTCTTTGTCGTTGTCACTTCTAATCTTCTTGAGCTTCACTTCAAATTCATTTTGTGCTCTCTTGGCAAACTTCTTGAAGCATGATGCAACTTTGGATTTGTCATGAAGGAAGAACACCCATGTGTATCTTAAATAGCCATCAACAATCACAAGATAATAAAGATTTCCTCTCAAACTCTTATATGTTGTTGGTCCAAATAAGTCCATGTGAAGAAGTTCTAGCACTCTTGTGGTTGACATGAAAGCTTTTGTTGGACGAGTATTTTCAACTTGCTTGCCGGCTTGACATGCACTACAAAGCTTGTACTTCTCAAACTTCACATCCTTCAACCCTCTTACCAAATCATTCTTCATTAGCTTCTTAAGTGAGCTCATCCCAACATGAGCAAGTCTTCTATGCCATATCCACCCAAATGTTGTTTTGGTGAATAGGCAAGTCTTCAAGTTAGCATCTTTGGAGGTGAAATCCACTAGATATAGATTGTTGTATGTAAATCCTTTGAATATCACTTGATCATCATCCTTCTTAGAGACAATAACTTCCTTCTCGGTAAACAAGCATTGGAAGCCAAGATCACATAATTGTCCAACGGATAGCATGCTGAAACTCAATGAAGCAACATATAGCACATTTGAGATTGAATGATCATTTGATATTGCCACTTTGCCCAATCCTTTAACCTTGCCCTTTGAATTATCTCCAAATGTGATTCTTTCTTGTCCATCTACTTCTTCATCTAGTTAGGTGAACATACGGGGATCACATGTCATATGTTGTGTGCAACAACTATCAATTATCCAATGACTTCCACCAGTCTTGTAGTTCACCTACACACAAGAGATCAAGCTTTAGGAACTCAAACTTGTTGAGGGCCCTTCACCTTCTCGACAAGTGACTTTGCTACCCAAATTTTCTTAGGCCTATTCTTGTTGGGAGGTCCTAAGAATATGACTTTCATCCCACTAGAATCCTTTCTAAGCACGTAATGAGCATTTAAAGTAAAAGGTCTAGCATGCTTGGGCAAGGGTTGCGGTGGTGGAGTTTGGCACTCATGGGCAAAGTGGCCTTCTTGTCTACACTCAAAACACTTCTTTGGCTTTGGCTTTTGTTGTTGTTGTTGAGCTTGAGCCTTCTTCTCTTTATTTGCCATGTACCCAATGCCACTTCTATCCATCTTCATGACGGTGTTCATTAGTAGCTCACTTTGAAGATGCATGCCTCTTGTGAACTTGCTCAATCTAATCTTGAGATGCTCTTTCTTCAACTTGAGCTTCTTGTTCTCTTCCTTGAGTGCATCATTATTTTTCTCTTCCTTGAGCTTCTTGTTCTCTTCTTTGAGCTTCTCATTCTCAAGAATCAAATCACCATCATGATCAAGAGTTTCTAGCACTATAGTGTTGGTGGTTTTGAGCTCTTCAAGATCTTTCTTGAGATTTTCATTGTCATTCTTGAGCTTGACATACTCATCATAATTATCGGTCCACCACTTGCTTGCCCTTGCTAGTAGAACTTTTCTCAATGCTCTCAATGTCAAATCATCACATGATGTAGCTATATCAATCTTAACAACATCGTTAGTAGTATCATGTGGCACATTGGTTCTTGAGCAATGACAAGATTATCATGATTAATCTTAAGATTGGTATATTCATCTTTTAGCATATTATGGATAGTGATGAGCTCATTGTGTATCCTCTTAAGTTTATCATGTTTATCTTTAAGCTCTTTCTTAGAAGATTTGAGCTCCTTGAGTTTGGATGACATAGCATCATTTGCTCCTCTAAGCTCAACACTAGCCTTTTCCGCTACATCACATTTAGCTAAAAGAGAATCATTCTTAGCTTCTAGCTTGTCATTCTTAGCTCTAGTCTTTCTAATGATCTTTGTATATTGATTTAGCAATTTAATAAGATCATCATATGAAGGTGATTCATATTCATCATCATCGCTATCACTATCACTATCATTATTATTAGCATGATCATCACCACTACTATCATCATTATTTGATACCTTGCGTTCACCTTTGGCCATAAGGCATAGGTGTGTAGAGGATGATGGCGGTGGTGTCGGTGAAGATGATGAAGAGTCAATCACAATAGCAGCCACCTTCTCATTATCACTATCATCATCGGATGAGCAACTTGATGAATCAATGTCCGTGAGCCAATCACCGACGATGTATGCCTTCTCACTTTTCTTCTTCTTGCCATCTTTCATCTTGTATGGCTTGTTTTTCTTCTTCTCATCTTTTTCTTCATTACTTGAGTCATCTTTCTTGCCCTTGTACTTGTTCTTGTACTTGTCTTTCTTGGGCTTGGTGCATTGATGTGCTAGATGACCAAGTTCTCCACAATTGTAGCAATCCATCTTGAAGATTGGCTTCCTTCTAGAGCTAGTGAAGAACTTCTTTTTCTTGCCATCAAACTTGATGCCACTCTTATTGAGCTTCTTTAGCATCTTGACAGTTCTTCTCACCATGAGAGCAAGACTTGCATCATCAACTTCATCATCACTTGAGCTCTCATACTCAAATCTTGCTTTGCCCTTCTCTTGGCTAGCCTTGAATGCTAAGTCTTTATCTTTCTTCTTGGTAGAGGATGAGCCATCTTGTGGTGTGATGTACATATACATCTCATGAGCATTGATCTTTCCCAAGATTTGTGTTGGTGTAGCAGTGGAAAGATCACCTTGATGAAGCACGGTCACAATATGCCCATATTTGTCAATGGGGAGGACACTCAAGATTTTTCTTACAATGTTGGATGGTTGTATTTGAGTAAGTCCAAGCCCACTAACTTCCCCTATAAGAACATTCAAGCATGAGTACATTTCATTAGCACTCTCTTTAGGAAGCATCTCAAATGAATTTAACTTTTCCATGACAAGATGATAGCGTTCCTCACGTTCGCTCTTTGTTCCCTCATGGAGTGCACAAATATCTGATCATAGTGCATGGGCGTCTTTGTGGTTCCTCACCCGGTTAAACACATCTTTACAAAGGCCTCTAAAGATGGTGGTTCGAGCCTTTGCATTCCATTTCTCGTAATTCACCTCATCGCCTTGTAGGTGTGTAGCATCTCGAGGTTTTGGGAAGCCTTGTGAGGCGGCTCTAAGTATTCCAACATCTAGAGCTTCTAAATACACCTCCATGCGGATTTTCCAATAAGGAAAATCATCCCCCTCAAAGATAGGAGGAGGTCCATCTCCATGAGACATCTTTCACTAGGCGGTTAAGCCTAAATACGTGAGCACGAGTCTTTGATACCAATTGAAAGGATCAAGATGCCCAAGAGGGGGGAGGATAAATTGGGCTAATTCTAAATTTCTTTGCAATAATTAAACCCTACGGTTAGCCCAACTTCACCCCTTGTGCCTAGAAAGTGTTTCTAATGTTCTACCGCACAAAAAGTCTTACAACCTAAGTTCCAATCCTACTCTAGCATGGCAATTCTATGAATGTAAAGACAAGAATTGAATTTCTCAAAGTAAATGCTCAAAGTAAAGTGAGAAGGAGGAATGCGGTGATGTTTTGCTAAGATATCGGAGAGTCACCACTCCCCACTAGTCCTCATTGGAGCACCCGTGCAAGGGTGTAGCTCCCCCTTGATCCACGCAAGGATCAAGTGCTCTCTACAGGTTGATTCTTTGAGACTCCGTCACGGTGAATCACCCACAACCGCTCACAACTTGAGTTGGGTCATCCACAAGCTCCGCCGAATGATCACCATGCTCCCAATCACCACCAAGCCATCTAGGTGATGGTGATCACCAAGAGTAACAAGCACGAACTCTCACTTGACCACGACAAGCCTAATGAGAAGGGTGGATGCACATTTTGCTACTCTTGCTTTCACTAATGAGGTCTCACTCTTGGATTCTCAAATCTCAATCACCTCACTAGGACCTTGCTCTTCTTGGCACTCTCAAGGGTGTTTCTCAGCTGTTGGAATGAGCAAAAGTACCCCCTCATACGAATGGAGGAAGTATTTATAAACCCGTGTTCAAAATGAACCGTTATTGTCACAGAACCATCCAATTTATAAGAGCATAAGTACAATAGCAATCACCGAAGCGATCAAACCATCATACTTGAGCCCATATAAACCCGGTAGTCCAATGAAATCACGAAGGATCTCAAACAACCAACATACAAACCAAGATCGTAGAGATTCAACACAACCCATCACATGTTACATCACAGTTCACAAATATTTCTCATACATCAGAGTTCGAATAATTATTATAAACCAAGTTTGAAAGTAGTGGAAGCAAAGTAGTTAAACATCAACATCACACGTAGTTTAATACAAAGCCAGTGTCATAGTCATCTCCAACCAAAAGCACAAAGGTGAGAAGGAATACAGAATGACCATTGCCCATGGTCCTAGTCCTCATCAACAGCAGCAGCAAGGCAGTTCTTGCAGTAGCCGTGATACATAATGTTATCTGCAACAATGGGAATAATACCCTGAGTACGAGAAGGTACTCAGCTAGACTTACCCATCCAACTAATATACTAAGACACCAAGGAGTATGCAAGGCTTTATAAGTAGAGCTGGTAGACATTATTTGCAGAAAAAGCATAAGTTAACCAACATATCATTTACTGTGAATCACCATTTATTAATCCTATCTCATACTAGATTAGCAACTATCCTATGCCAAACATGTTGGTACCATTAAGTCATCACAATAATAACCATATCCAGTTGAGTTCTTGCATAATCTCATCGGTGGCACCTATTGCATGCATATGCATAAGTAAGTCCCATGAATGCATAAGAAGGATCACGGATGATGTGATAGAGGAATGTATGTGCTACACCAATGATGTTAAGTAGCAAAATGATAACAATGCTAACTCCTTACTAACTGAGTAGGTGCATATCTCTTCTCTATCTACTTATAAATTTCACCCAATGCAATATCTAAGCTACACATGACCGTTACAAGTTTACATCATAACTGAAGTTCTACTTATCCAAATGCTGTGATCTTGGACTTTATGGAAAGCTTATAAAATTTTCTAAAACTCTTATTTAATCACCAAAAGCTAATTCACACTCTATCCTAACCAAAATAGGTAATCAATTCAGTGCTGTCCAGAAATTCCAAAGAACAGGCAATTCGGAAAACTAACTTTAAATAGCTATAACTCCTAAACCCTTTGGCCTCTTGACCTAAAATTTTAACACAAGCTAGATGAAGAAGTTGTCTACAACTTTGTTATTAACCCTTTCTACAACAAACATCATTTTCTCTAGGCAACATACCAAACCACAAAATTTGTTTGAAAACCTTTCTAACTCGAATTATAAAGCAACAATATTTCTACTACATGTAAGCATTCAAAATTTGACAACACCAAGTCTACCAACAGTTCAAGAATGCCAATTACACTCAAGAAAACATAATGGTAAAGCCCAAACTATTTATTTAAATGCCTTTATTAATTTATTTAGATAATTAGGTTAAATAATAAACCTAGACCAAATGTGCGTAATAAATTCTCCGAAAATTATAGCGGCCTCCCAGTACTACCAAAAGACTACTGTAAAAGTTTTATGCCATTTGACCATGTATAACATCCTTTACAAAAATGACAAGCTAGCAATGCCTATTTTAGTGAAAATAGTAAACCCTATAGAAAAGTGTCAAGCAACAGATTATATATTTTTCCTAGCATCATAATAGTTCCATACTACTGTACAAAAAAATTCATATCAATATGTTACATATTTTTATCCCTACCATTTTCCTCAGAAAATGCCATTTATTACTAGATAAATAGAAACTCCCAAATCCAAACAAGTTTATAGCAAGTTTCATATTTTACCTAGCTAGAGCATGTCAACACAAGATCAACAAAATTAGAATCACAATTTTATCACATTTCTAGCTCAAGATATCTATTTTACAAGTTTACTAACTTTCGAAAAGCATTTATTTAAATACATTTTAATCACCAAGAAAAATGCAAGAAACTGTACATTTCATATTTTTATAAAAAACTACACTTACTAAGGAACACAACAAAATTTAGTTCCCCAAAATTGGACCTCTAAAACTCCACTTATGATTTTCCAAATTAGGCATTCAAATCTGAATAAATGAACTATCTTCCTAATCCACAGTCGCTGACAGACGGGGTCCACGCATCAGACGGGCCCATGCGTCAGTGACCAAAAACAGGGGAGATGGCACTGCTCGACGTGGATCGACCAGAGTTCGCCGACGGTGAGCTTTTCCGGCGATGTGACCGGTACTACTAACATCCCCACTACATCCCGTATACATTGATGTAACCAATTTGACCTATGGCCAGAGCTAAGCATGATGGCGGCAGTCATGGCGGCACAGCGACGTGGCTCGGTGGCGAGACGCTAGAGCTGGCCATGATAGCTTGATCTACTGCTACATCAAGCTCCTACATACTACGGCGAAGCTAACACACCCACTGTCATAGCTAGAGGCGGTCGGAGACTTCCCGGCCACGGCGTCGTGGAACGGTGGCGTAACTCTGGCGAGGCCTTGCGCGGCGCTGAGACCTTACCAAGCATGGATAGCGAGCAATGCAGACGCGGTGGTGTGGTAGGAGTATGACGACGCTGCTGTGGTGGTGAAGGAACGACGGGGTACGAGCTTGTGCCGGCAATGGCGTCGGTGGAGCTGCTGCGGGAAGGCAAAGAGGAGGCAGGAAATGGAATGTGAGCGCTGAGGAGTCATGGGCAAAGGCTTGGGCTTGATGTGCCGTGCTGCAGCTCGATGTGGCTTGGTCGGTCAGGACACCGGCGATGCGTGGCGCCACGTGGCTTTCAAATACTGAAGCCGGTCGGGTTACTGTAGACGTGATCAGCTAAGCCATCAGAGCACCGAGGCAGCCTAACAGTGCAACTTGGTGACGATCCAGCTCCTAAACCATGGATCATTAGCGAAAATAATCTTAACAAAAGTTGAAGCTCTACATACCATCTTCAACTTCTATTAAAGGATCATAGTCTAATTCTCAAAGGATCAAGAGTAAAATCATCTCAAAGTAGAGCCAGCGAAACTGTAAACCGAGTACGACTTAGAAAAAATCCTAAGTGATGGAAATTGAGTTTTTCTGAATTTTGTGAGCTCAAAAAGACCAAGCTATGCACTGAATTAGCTCATGGCCCAAAAATAAAAGTTGTTCATCTACTCAAATACTACAACTTTGTTTAATGGTTCACTGCCATGCAAAGTCTCTATGACATAGTTCAAACTAGGTCAAACATACAACTTAATTATGATGTCATACACAATACCAATGACTTAGAGACTAAACCAGACTTGGTCATGAATACCAAAGTTGTTCCTTATGCTATTCTAAAGATGTTTGAAGCATTCCCAAGGTTCCACACACATTTTGTACTTTGGTTCCATGAAAACCCTAACTTAAGTAAGGTGATTAAGTAATACACATGAAATATAAGCTAACAAAGGTATAGCAATTGAAATGCTCATGCACATGCATGCTCATGGATGCTTATGATCATACAATGTCAAGGTTAAATGCATGCTTAACACCCAGGGTGTTACAGCCCATCCCCCCTAAAAGAAATCTCGTCCCGAGATTGCACAACCTACCATTCCTCGTAGAAACTCGGATAAACCTCACGAAGATAATCCTCACGTTCCCACGTAGCGTCTTGCTCACTATGATTATTCCAAACCACCTTGTAGAACTTGGTGACTTTGCTATGGGTCACTCTTTCCATTTCTTCAAGCACTTTAACAGGTCTATCTTCATAGGTCAAATCTGACTGAATCTTGATATTAGTAGGTTCAATAGCTTCTTCGGGCACACGAAGACATTTCTTGAGTTGGGAGACATGAAAAACACTAAATATAGCTTTCATTTCTGGAGGTAACTAGAGTTGGTAGGTGTGGGGGTATTAACCCCTATACCCTTACGGCTAAGCTTGGGCCGGCCTGGATCAGTGGGTCCGATCCACCAAAAGACGATGCGTGGCCCGGCCAACCTGTTCGGAGTCCCGCGCAAGGAGTCAAGACAGATTTGGCGATCAAGCAAGATCTTGGTCGGTTAGAATAGGAAACCTTATCTGGCCACCTATGGCAATTGTAACTGACTAGGATTAGTTTCTAGATCTGTAACCTTGCCCCTCAGACTATATAAGGCTAGCAGGGAACCCCTCTAAAAAATATCTCTCATTGACATACAACAATACAATCAGATGCATAATGTAGGTATTACGTCTTCTTGGCGGCCGAACCTGGATAAAACCTTATGTCCGTCTTGCATCACCGTCTTGTTTGTGGCTTGCGCATCTATCTGCCGACAAACTACTACCTTGGGCATACCCCTAGGTAGACTGCCAACCATATTTCGTCGACAGCAGCACGCCAGGTAGGGGCTGTGCGTACTGCTCTCCAAGCAAACAAGATGGTCATCATCTCCGGCTCCATGGCTACACCGAACGGCCTCACGTTCACCGTCGGCTAGATCACCTGGACCACCGGCTCTGACGACTTCATCGCCATGACCACGGAGGAGGCGTGGATTCAGTCTGCGCCGACCACTGCTTCACCTGCATCGGCTACGGCTCCGACCACGGTGGATACGGCTCCGACCACGATGGATACGGCTCCGACCACGATGGATCTAGCTCTGACCATGGTACATCTGGCTCCGACCATGCCTGCATCATCTTCAGCCACGCCGACAACCCGTCATCCGCTTCCCCGCTACAAAGGGAAGTAGATCGACAACACCGACCTGCTCGACTCCATCGATCGGGTCGGCACCAAACTTGCAGGAACCCTAGCTCTAGTAAGTACAATTCAAAGTCAACCTAATGAGCAGGTAACCGCTCCCCACAACAGATCTACCCGACCAGCTTAGGCCAGTCGTCCTGCATGACTTGGTATAGATCTCGTGGTCATATCTACTCCTGAAGGGCGCTCCGCTCGTCACCGGCCAGCCTCCGCGATGGGTCTCCAGCTCTCCGAGCATGAAGCCTCGATAGAGAACTACCAGGCCCAGCCCTACGGCCTACGAAACACTACCTCCAACTTCGTGTATAACATACAACGCTGCTTAGATCTGTGTTTTGTACATCAGCCTCGGCCGAGGCCAAGCAACTTCGTCAACATGATCCGAATTGAGGATTATCAAGAAGGATCTGTCCACACGGTCCAAGAGGGTGACTCTAGCTCCTCATTTGGCATCACATCTAATGCCTCCGTCCACACCGAGCTCCAGCATCACGATGATGAAGGCGTCGAATATGATCTAGATATCCCAGACCACGCCCCAAGGTTCCCACAATTCCCATCTTTCCCGCCAAGGCGAGGGGGTTTGCTCAATGTTGTCAGCAATGATGAACCGCCAGTAATTGGCGAAACAGAACAAGAAAGGATTACACGCGAGGCACGCAATATTGATCAGTTTAATTGCCGACAAATCGAAGCTAAAGTAGAAGAGGAGGCACGACGTATAAGGGTCTAGCCACGCGACCTCAATAATGCTTTCGACAGGGTGGGGGACAAGTAGGTCTTCAGGACTCCAAGCACCAACGTAGTCATCGCCATGGTGACAATGCAACGGCTACCCAACACCCCTGAAACCCAGGCAGTTCGCGATGATATACAAGCTTATCTGACGGCTCCTATGGCTCAGACTATAGAGATGGTGAATCAAGCCTGGGCTCCATCCGTTTCAGTCGAATCAAGCCACAGCCGCCAATACTCAAGTCGCTCATAGCCACTCAACCAATGTGGCTCGCGCAACAATGACCCATTAGACAACCATCAAGGCAGAAATGGCGGTCATGATGGTGGTCGGGACGACAACCGCCGTCGGGAGGACAACCGCCGCGATGTTCAAGATGACAACCACCGAGATAACCACGATAATCGCCGCGGTCGCAGGGTTAATTAGGATGGCGACTGGGATCACCGTGATGGCAATAACGATCTCCGCCGCTACCTTGGGGAACGCGATTTGCGTGATCGCATCAACCAGAGAGCCAACGATCGAGCATCCCACAAAAGTTATCGCCGTATGGAATATGACACTGCCCATGGCCCGCCGGGTCTAAAGCAGTTTACTCCACACCTTCGCCAAGTCATATGGCCCAAAAACTTCAAGCTCGAGAAACTTCAGAAGTACGACGGCAAGGAAAACCCCGAATTATGGGTCATGCTCTACGAAACTGCGTGCAGATCAGCCATGGCTGACGAGCACATCATGTCTAACTACTTCCCAGTCGCTATTGGCCATGCAGGTCACCAATGACTGGTCAACTTGCCGGCGAACTACTTTGATTCTTGGCTAGAGCTCAAGCAAGCCTTCATCGACAACTTCATTGCTACTTGCGAACAACCCGGCAACAAATATGATCTACAATGGATTCGAGATCGAAAAGATGAGCCACTGCGTTAGTACGTCCGGCGTTTCTCGGAGATGCGCATCAAGGTCCCATCAATCTCCGACAATGAGGCAATCAAGGCTTTCATCACTGTCCTCCGCTTCCACGATGCCCTAAGGGACAAGCTCCTCCGTAAGAGACCTGAATTGGTCACAGCGCTTCTAGCCACCGCTAAGAAATATGCGAACGCCGACGACGCTAAAAGGATAATTATTGAAGAAGTAGCAAAGGTTCCATGCTTCGACCACCCCCACACCGCGACGACTACCATGGCAACTGTGGTCGGAATGACAATTTTGACCGCCGCAACTAGCGCAACGACTCCCGCGACCACCGCGACCAACATAATCAGCGGCGTAACCGCCATGACGATTACAGGGGCAAGCGTGCTTGAGAAGACGACGGCGAGGTCAACACCATTAAAAAAGGTGGCAGACGTCGTAACTACAAAGACGACTATGCCAAAGCATTGAAAGGGCCCTGCCAGCTCCATCCTAAGTCAAACCATACCATGGAGAATTTCCATGTTCTCAAGTCTATCTACACGCGTCAACAGGCTCTAGATACATCCGACAAGCCTAACGACGTAGGGGAATAGCGCAACGAGGACAACGACAATGAAGACGCGGATCCTCATCACAAGTATGTCAAGCCAACCGATCGCGTGCACACCATCATCGGAGGCAAGGTGTCCATCGAGACCAAACGAGAACACAAGCTGCTCGCCCACGCTTGCTTGAACATGGCCAACACCAACAACCTCCTCACCGATCTGCGGCTCCCTCTGTGGTCTCACCGCAAAATCTCCTTCAGCAGAAAGGACCAATGGGCCACAATACCTAAGCCAGGACATTTTCCCCTGGTCCTCGATCCTTGTATCAACAAGGTTCAGTTCGATAGAGTACTGGTCGACGGCGGCAGCTCCATCGATATACTATTCAAGAATAGTTTGCCTGCCCTGAAGATAACCCAGGCAGACCTCAAGCCGTACGAGGCACCGTTCTGGGGTGTTCTCCCCGGACAGAGCTCTACACCACTCGGGCAGATCATGCTACCTGTGCAATTTGGGACCCTGGACCACTTCCGCACTGACTACGTCAACTTCGTGGTCGCTGACTTCGACGGCACCTACCATGCTATTCTTGGTCGACCATCGCTCACCAAGTTCATGGCCATACCTCATTATAGGTATCTGGTGCTCAAGATGCCTATCAAGAAAGGAGTTCTAACCCTCTGAGGCAACGTGTACGCAGCTTATACCTGCGAGGACGATAGTTTCAAAATAGCAGAGGCTCACGACCTCTCTATTCGCATGGCCGAGACCATGCTTGACGCCAAGAAGACCTTGGCCGACCACCTGGAGATCCCAGAGCTCGAGGCTCCATGCAAGAACAACAAGTCCAAGGAGCACAAGGTGATCCAGCTGGTCGACGGTGATCCCAGCAGAACGGCCCTTATCGGGGCCAACCTGGATCCCAAATAGGAAGATGCGCTCGTCAGGTTCTTGAGGAGCAACGCGGATGTGTTCGCATGGAAACCTACTGACATGCCCGGTGTACCTTGGAACTTGATTGAGCACTCCTTGAATGTCAATGGCAAGGCCAAACCTATCAAGCAGAAGCTACGACGGTTCGCTCGTGACAAAAAGGAGGCGATTAGGGTAGAAGTTACATGGCTTTTGGCAGCTAGATTTATCAAAGAAGTGTATCATCTGGAGTTGTTAGCCAACCCGGTTCTTGTATGCAAAAAGAATAATGAATAGAGAATGTGCGTTGATTACACTAATCTCAACAAACATTGCCCTAAGGACCCCTTCGGCTTACCTCGCATAGACGAGGTCGTAGATTCAACCACCGATTGCAAGCTGCTGTCCTTTCTTGATTGCTACTCTGGTTATCACCAGATCGCTCTCAAAAAGGATGACCAGATCAAGACATCTTTTATTATGCCTTTCGACACCTACTGCTACACGACTATGTTGTTTGGGCTCAAGAACGCCGGGGCTACCTACCAACGCGCTATATAGGCCTGCCTCAAAGAAGAGATAAAAGACAACCTCGTCGAGGCTTATGTTGATGATATAGTTGTCAAAACCAAGGAAGCACATACCCTTGTTGACAATCTAGAATGCACCTTTGCAGCCCTTAACACATTCTAGTGGAAATTAAACCCAAAGAAGTGCATCTTTGGTGTTCCCTCTGGCATACTGCTTGGCAACATTGTCAGTTACAACGGCATATGCCCTAACCCAGAGAAAGTCAAAGCTATCTTGGACATGAAGCCACCCAAAAAGGTGAAGGATGTTCAGAAGCTTACCGAATGCATGGCCGCCCTTAGCCGTTTCATATCAAGATTAGGCAAAAAAGGATTACCGTTCTTTAAACTACTCAAAGCATTCGAAAAGTTTGAGTGGTCGGAGGAAGCAGACACTGCTTTCACACAGCTGAAACAATACCTTACATCACCTCCGGTCCTCACTGCTCCTAGAGAAGACGAAACACTCCTGCTTTACATTACGGCTACTAATCGAGTGGTCTCCATGGCCATGGTGGTCGAGCACGATGAGCCCGACCATGTCTACAAGGTACAGCGACCAATCTATTTCATTAGTGAGGTACTCAATGAGTCCAAGACTAGGTACCCATAGATTCAGAAGTTGATCTACGCCATACTGATAACATCCCAAAAGTTGAAACACTACTTCGACGGATATCATGTGGTGGTCATGACTGAGTACCCTCTACGAGACATCATTAGCAACAAGGATGCGAATGGGCACATCGTCAAATGGGCAATGGAGCTATGCCCCTTCTCCTTGGAATTTGCAAGCCGTACTACAATCAAGTCTCAGGCGCTCGTCGATTTCATCGTCGAGTGGACAGACTTAAGTACGCCTGCCTCTCTGGGATGCGACGAGTATTGGACGATGTACTTCAATGGCTCTCTCAACATTGATGGTGCAGGAGCAGGAGTCCTTTTCGTATCACCATCCAAGGAGCAGCTCCGGTACGTCCTCTGGATTTATTTCCCAGCATCTAATAATGCCCCCGAGTATGAAGCATGCCTACATGGTTTGCGCATTGCGGTTGAGCTCGGTGTTAAACGTCTCTATGTCTACGGAGACTCGGCCCTGGTCATCAACCAACTCAACAAGGACTGGGACATGACCAGTGAAAAGATGGATGCATACTGCAAATCGATCAGAAAGCTGGAAGGCAGGTTCTATGGCATCGAGTACATACACGTGGTTTGGGACAAAAATCAAGCAGCGGATGCGCTGTCAAAGTTAGGATCATCCCGAGCTAAAGTGCCACATGGCATATTCGTCCAAGACCTGCTCACGCCTTCCATCGAAGAGGAAGATTCCACGGTCGACAAGCCTCCAGACCAGCAATTGGTGGCTACGGTTCCAGCGTCGACTACCACCAAGCCGCCTCCGACCACTCATGAGCCCGACTGGAGAATACCTTTCATCAAGTACCTAACAGATGGCAGCGGATACACTGATCGGACAGAAAACGAGTGCCTGATGCGTCGCAGTAAGCAGTACCTGCTCGTCGATGGCAAGTTATGGCACAAGAACGCAAAGGAGGAAATCTTGATGAAGTGTATAACCCAGGAGGATGGTGAACATCTCCTGGACCAAATCCATTCTAGCTCCTACGGCAACCACACGGCCTCAAGAACGCTGGTTGGTAAGGCTTTCTGAGCAGGGTTCTATTGGCCGTCAGTAGTAGCCGACGCAGAGAAGCTAGTCCGCCACTGTGAGGGTTGTTAGTTCTTCGCCAAGAGAATCCACGTACCAGCACATGAGATCCAGACAATACCAGCCTCTTGGCCCTTTACATGCTGAGGACTAGATATGATCGGGCCCTTCAAACCGGCTCCTAGGAAATTTACATGCGTCTTTGTGCTGATCGACAAATTTTCTAAGTGGATAGAATACATGCCTCTAGTACAGGCATCCTTAGAAAAGGCTGTCACATTCCTCGACCAGGTCATCCACCACTTTGGCATACCCAACAGCATCATCACTGATCTGGGTACTCAGTTCACCGAGAACGCTTTTTGGGACTTCTGCGATGAAAGGAGCATAGTAGTAAAATACGTCTCGGTGGTGCACCCTAGAGCTAATGGGCAAGTCGAGCGGGCAAACGGCATGATCTTGGATGCATTGAAGAAGAGGATGTACAGAGAAAATGACAAAGCTCCCGAAAGATGGCTCAAAGAGTTGCCAGCCGTGGTCTGGGGCCTCAGAACTCAGCCTAGTCGTAACACCGGCGTCTCACCATACTTAATGGTTTACGGCGCCGAGGCAGTCCTCCCAGCAGATATAGCTTTCAGATCAGCATGGGTAGAGAACTTCGACGAGGGCAAGATCGATGAAGTACAGGAGCTAGAAGTGAATAGTGCAGAAGAGAAGCGGCTCGATTCTTGTGTACGTACAGCCAAATACCTTGCTGTTTTGCGTAGGTACTACAACAAGAACGTTAAAGGGCGGTTCTTCATGGTCGGGGACCTAGTCCTGAAGTGGAAGACGAATTAGGCTGGTGTCCATAAACTCGCAACCCCATGGGAGGGGCCCTTCATGATCAAGGAAGTCACACGACCAACGTCTTACAGGTTAGCTCACCTGGACAGTACAGACATACCAAATTCATGGCATATCGACAAGCTTAGACGTTTATATGCTTAGCTACTGAGATATGTACTCCTCTTGTACTTTTGATTTAATTTAATAAAGCTATTATGATTTCTCCGACCACTCTAATGTGTCATTTCAAATTTTACGGTTATTCTAACTTAGCCAGTAATAGCCGACCACCATTCCTTCTACAATTTTCAGAGCAGGCCCTGTCTCTAGTTCCTCCCAACATGTGCATGGGACCTGCTCTCTACGCTACGGGTGATCGGCAGGTCCCCCCTAGTTTGACTTGTTTGTGTCTACGTGTGCACAGGTCACGTACCTCACACTCCGACCACATGGCAAACTAGGGCCGCACAAACTTTTCGGGATGACGTGTCGAGTGCAATGGTACAACTAAATAGAACGTTAACATGTTCTCACTTAGTTACACCAACATGAGTTTCAAGCTTAAATATGTTTTATACAAAGCAAACAAGCTTATGATGATATACAGTTATGTTATTACAAGCTTGCCTGAAGAGGACCATGTTTACAATAACACAACTACATCCTTCTTCTACAGCTCTAGCCTATTCTATTGGCTAGTCGGAGCATGCGGCACCGGCTGCTCACTGCTTCCGATATCCTGCTCGAGTCTTAGGGACTCTTGTACTGGTCGAGCTAAAGAGGATGGCCTTGCCGATGCCTGGCTGGTCGAGACTGCAGGTTTCGTCGGTTGGCTCGCAACTGATGGTGTTTCCAGCTGACTTGTCGATGGCGTACCCTGTACAAGTGCTGTCCCACCTCCACATAGGTTAATGTTGCCAATTATCTTTGAAGACAGGTCCAGCTAGGTCATCCAAAGCTCCTCAGCCTTGTCTGGGTCCACCTCCTTTGGGTACCCAGCCTCCAGGCGCTTGAGATCGATTAGGGGGTAGTGGGCACGCACCATGCTTAGCACATGTGCACCTGTGTACTCACACGCCTCCTTCACGAACTCTTGGAACCATCCCCATGCCTTTCAGCATCTCTCGACCAATTCGAGTTGCGGCGTCCTTGGCACTTCCTCTGTAAGCGCTGGGTCGATAAGGTCGAGGACGGGCATGATGCCAGTTGCCACCTCTTGGCACCAGTTCTTCCATGTGTCCTGGTCTTCAGTGATCTCTAGGCATCGTGCCTTCCAGCCGTCACGATATTTAATCATGGCTTCCAGATGCTTCTTGGCATTGACTTTTAAAACTGCAAACCACACAAGACATTAAAATGTCACGCCATGACAAGATAAGGCAGACAACAGAATGAGCAAGGTGGTCTAGAACACTTACTTTTTAGTTCCTCCATCTTAGTTGTGCGGTCCCGAAGTTGCAACTGGTCTTGCGCTAGTTTCTCGTTGTCCTCCTTCAGGCGACCACACTCTATGGCCACATGGCTATTCTCCTCTTAGAGACGGACTACTTTGGCTTCTAAGCCTGCACTACAGCTGTTACTACCAACAATGCAACAACACATGTCATGCACTTGCTGCGATAAAATGACAACTTGTTTTTTCCTGCTCTTTGTTATTGAGCTAGACGACCAGATTCTGGTTCTATACTTCTTGCTCCATCCTCTCCTGGTCAGCGGCTTCAAGTTGTTGGCACAAGTGTTCCACCTCAGCCGCCAGTTCTCTATTGCTTGCAGTGATCCCCTCAATCTGGTCAAAGCATCTTTTTCGGTACCTTGCGGTCTTCATCAAGTCCTGCATGTAAAAAAGCTAAGTCAGACAATTCAACTAGATAGCAGGATCAAGTGGTCAAGCTAAACATACCTGGACTTCCATCACCAGATGTTTTGCCGCTCGTTCAACTTTCATGGTCTCTTCGACCTCTCGGATTTCCTCATGCATAACCCACTAGTCGTTCCACCAGCGCGACACATATACATGTTGTCGCTTGTCTTGGGGATGGCCCAGGACCTCTTCTACTTCGTCCTCTTCAGCCTCTTGTTTAGGTAGCGGTGCTTGTTTGGAGTTTGTAGTCTCTGGGACCACTATGGCTTTCCCACGAGCCATAGCATCGGCAAGTGTGCTCTGTGCCAACTCAGGCTGATGCTCCTCGGCTTGGTCTGATTCCCTTGGTGCCAAAGTATCCCTCTCAGCAGGGTTAGTGCTCGGAGCACTTGTGCTTGGCTCGGCTCTCTTCTCGACCAGCTGCTCAGGGACTATCGTCTGGCCGCTCATCTACTGAGGCTCCGGTGGATTTTCTTCTAAAGGTTCCTCCATAGCTGGCTGCTAGGCAGTTCCCTCCGCCATTGCTTGCGAAGCCAAGCCGCACCCGACTAGCTGGTTGGGATTTTCGGTGGATGCCGACCTAATATATCAGAGATAAGTTCAAAAGACAACAGCATTCAATATAAATAGAAAGCTTTCAACAAGGTTACAAATACTTACAGCTTGGAAGCGTGGAATGATGTGGCGAAGGCGTGTCTCTTCGTCCGCACCTGCTCCATGTGCACTATGGGCGCCATCGGGTCTTTTTCCACGACCAGAACCAGCGTCGAGGCTTGGTGCTTGACCCCTTTGCCGCTTGTCCTCTGCGTTGTAGTGGTCGGTGATGTGATCCCTTCCGGCACGGAGGAGCCACCCTGCTCCATTGATCCTAGTTGTCTCCTCTTCTTTCGAGGGACAAGTCGGAATATGTCTGCATCCTCTGTTTCATCATCTAAGAGTGGGAAGATGGCCTGACGACGCTTGCTGGCCACCGGCCGTTTGCCAGCAGCCCTGGCCGTTGCCTCCTCCCCAACCCCGAGTATGGCCCAGTCGATGTCTTCGGCCCTAGCGCTGGTATGGGCGGTTGGGCTGGCAACTTGTGGCCAATCCACAATAGGGGGTGGAGACACGAACACTGCTGCTCTGTCATGACCATTACTCTAGGAAACATAAAGGCGACAACACAGTAAGTTTTTGTTACAACATAACTCTATGGGTACAAGGCAGCATAATTTACCTTTGGGGAGGATGGGCCAGCTTGAAGGCGTGCTCGATGTCACTCAACCTGACATAATTTGGATCAGCTAAGTTGAATAGCTCTCCAATCCTAGCTTTGACTTCTATCTTGTCAAGCGCCTCTTGCCTGGTCCTAGTTGGGTCCGCGCTACCTTGGTACTCGTAGCTGGGATGTACCCTCCTCTGGCAAGGCTGGATCCTTCGGCTAAAGAAGTTCCCAACCATGCTCGGACCATCCAGTTTCTTCCATAGGATCATCTCAAGAAGTTCTAAGATCTGCTCCAAGTGCTCGGGCTTCTCCGACTAGCTGTTCTTCTTCTTTGGAATGAACCCCACATCGCACAATGTGATTGTGTTCGGCTCCTCGTGAATGTAGAACCACTTCTTGTACTAGTCATCCAAAGATGTGTTCCAAGGGCAGTGTAGGTACTGGGCCTTCATCCCGTCATGTAGATTGAGGTATACGCCTCCAGCTATCTTTGAGCCACCGCTCCCTTTCTTCCGCAGATAGAATAGATGGTGAAAGAGGTCGAAATGGGGCTGGAAGCCACCATATGCTTCGCAAAGATGGATGAAGGTGGAGACAAGAAGAATCGAGTTGGGATGCAGATTGCAAATCCCAATCTCGTAATACAAACAGAGCCCCTAAAGGAAAGGGTGCACTAGAACCCCAAAACCCTGCTTGAAGAAATCCTCGAAAACCACACTCTCACCTAGTTGTGGATCGGGGTAGCTTTCTCCTTCCGGCGCACGCCATCCCACGAGTGCCTTGTTGTGGAGCACTCCCATGGTGACGAGGTCTTCAATGGTCTGCTCATTGCTCCTTGACTTCCACCACTCCTTCGCCATGACTCCAGTTTTCTTCTGGGCATCCCTCTTCACTATTAATCTATCCTTGCTAAAGGGGTGGCTACGGTGGAGGGGTGATTGGTGATGATTTCAGAGGTATAGGGTTTGGCAAGAGGAAGAAGAAGGCTACGACGGTGAATGATAATGGGGATTGGTAAAAAGTAACTTACCAATTCTATATTATAAATAACCAAGAGTTTCATCGTTTCATTCGCCCGAGATTCTTGGGAGACGTGCACATGCGCTGCAGATGGTTGTTTTCACAACCTCGAGATCTACGCCAATAAATGCGCCCCTTCGTTACCAGTGTACGCGCCTCTTTGTTGCTAGTGTGAGAGGGCCCACACTGACACACCTCTTTACAGGTGCCAAGCGACTGTTTGCTAGAAAGGGCAAGCGGACAGTATGACGTGCTATACCTGTCTGCTTTTTTGACCAGACATGAATGATTGGACTTGATAGAATAAGAAGAAAAATAAATACACCAAATAATAGTACAAGCAGCATTCGTTTTTTCATTGCATGTCTTGTGCTCAAGGATGGTCCAGACCACTGCTGTGCTCGGGGACTGCCCAGACCACTGCCATGCTCGGGGACTGCCTAGACTATTGCCGTGCTCGGGGACTGCCCAGACCACTGTCATGCTCGGGGACTGCTACGACTACTGCCGTGCTTGGGGACTGCTATGACCACTGTCGTGCTCGGGGACTGCTATGACCACTAATGTGCTCGGGGATTGTCCCAACCACTGCTCGAAGACCGCTCTCCTTAGCTACATGTGATTTGTACTCACATACAGTTGAGAGACATTTATTTAGACCTTGCTACAAGGCTCATACTTTGCCTCCCAGCAAGCTCAGAGACTACATCGGTATGATGCACCTGCCGGTGCATGTCGTATCGCCTGTACGACGATTGGATTCTTAACTCCAGTGGAAATTCTTTTTAGACTCTGGCACCACGTGCCTACGTCACCTACTACTAGGCTCGGGGACTAAGTGGGCACACTTCACCTTGTGGTGAATGTGTTTATTTAATCGACCCCTATGCTTTGACTGATTGTAAGGATTACTATCATGCTCGGGAACTATCCCGACCACTGCTCGGAGACCGCTCACCTCGGCTACATGTGATTTGTACTCACATACAGTTGAGAGACATCTATTTAGACCTTGCTAACAAGGCTCATGCTTCGCCTTCCAGCAAGCTTGGGGACTACATCGGTACAATGCACCTACCGGTGCATCTCGTATCAACTGTTCGACGATTGGGTTCTCAATTTAACTGGGAATTCTTTTTGGACCCTAGCACCACATGCCTACGTCACCTACTACCAGGCTCGGGGACTAAGTGGGCACACTTCACCTAGCGGTGAATGTGCTTGTTTTTCGACCACTATGCCTCTGATGATCAAGGATGCTACGCTTCAAGACGCACTTACATTACTTTTCAGAAATACAAGTGGGCACACTTCCCAGGATAGAAATCTTTTTCTTTTTTCTTAAGAGCACTATACATTCTTTGGACAACTTACTTCTCCGGTGACAATGGTGGTCAGAGATGTCAAGAACTCAAGCCTCACTATTCAGAGAAGGTTAAAATGGCGTGTCATAGCATAATACATGGAGCTCGGGGACTAGCTGTGGGGGTATTAACCCCTATACCCTTACGGCTAAGCTTGGGCCGGCCTGGATCAGTGAGTCTGGTCCACCAAAAGATGACGCGTGGCCTGGCCAACCTATTTAGAGTCCCGCGCAAGGAGTCAAGACAGATTTGGTGATCAAGCAAGATCTTGGTCGGTTAGAATAGGAAACCTTATCCGGCCACCTATGGCAATTGTAACTGACTAGGATTAGTTTCCAGATCTGTAACCTTGCCCCTCGGACTATATAAGGCGGGCAGGGGACCCCTCTAAAAAATATCTCTCATTGACATACAGCAATACAATCAGACGTAGGACGTAGATATTACACCTTCTTGGTGGCCGAACCTGGATAAAACCTTGTGTCCGTCTTGCGTCACCATCTTGTTTGTGGCTTGCGCATCTGTCTGCCGACAAACTACTACCTTAGGCATACCCCTAGGTAGACTACCGACCATATTTCATCGATAGTAGGCTACTGGTCCTCTTTGTGCAATGATCTTGTATGGTCCAATATACCTAGGAGCAAGTTTTCGCTTAACTCCAAAACTTTGTACTCTCCTCATTGGGGATACCTTCAGATATACATAATCTCCAACTTGGAATATAATAGGACTTCTCCTCTTATCTACATAACTCTTTTGTCTTGATTGAGTGGCTTCTATATGTTGTTGAATGATTTGAACTTGTTCTTCAGCTTCTTTGACAAAGTCAATTCCATAATACCTTCTTTTACCAGGCTCAATCCAATTCAGAGGGGTCCTGCACTTGAGACCATATAAAGCTTCAAATGGAGCCATCTTGAAACTTTCTTGATAACTATTATTGTAGGAGAATTCAACCAACGGTAACCAATCCTCCCATGAACCCTTGGAAGAAATCACACATGCTCTCAATATATCTTCCAAGATTTGATTTACACGCTTAGTTTGACCTACGGTCTAAGGGTGATAAGCAGAGCTATGAATCAATGTGGTACCTAAGTACTTGTGCAGATGTTCCCAAAAATGATTAACAAATTGGGGCTATGTGGTACCTAAGTACTTGTGCAGATGTTCCCAAAAATGATTAACAAATTGGGGCCCTCAATCTGATATAATACTCTTAGGTACACCATGCAATCTAACAATTTGTTCAATGTATAGCTTTGCATATTGATGAGGTCGATACTAAACATTGACAGGAATAAAATGTGCAGACTTGGTAAGATGGTCAACAATTACCCAGATAGAATCATAACCCTTTTGTGTATTCGGAAGTCTGACAATGAAATCCATACTAATGTCATCCCATTTCCAACTTGGAATGGATAGTGGCTGAAGTAACCCTGCTGGTTTCATATGAATGGCCTTAACACGGTAACAGTTATCACATCTTGCCACATATGCCGCAATTTCTTTCTTCATTTTAGTCCACCAAAACCTAGTCTTCAAATCTTGGTACATCTTGCTGCTACCTAGATGAATGGATAGCTTGGAAGAATGAGCTTCCTCTAAGATTTGATTCCTCAAGTCCCTATCTTTTGGCACTACAAGCCGATCTTTAAACCATAGAACACCATTCCCATCCAATCAGAAATGTTTGCTTTCTTCTCCTTTCATTTTTCTCATGATATGGGATATACCAACATCAGTCTTTTGCAGCTCAATGATCCTTGACTCTAGAGAACAACTAACGGTGATATTATGTAGGACTGCCAGATGCAATAAGTTGAAACCATCTTCCAACAAAGAATTACCACGATACTTCTGACTTAAGGCATCAACAACTACATTTGTCCCCTAGGTGATAATGCACTTTTAAATTGTAGTCCTTGATTAATTCTAACCATCTTCGTTGCCTCATGTTCAACTCAGGTTGAGTGAAAATATACTTAAGGCTCTTGTGATCAGTGTAGATATGACAAACATTACCAAGCAGATAATGTCTCCAAATCTTCAAAGCATGGACAACTGCTGCAAGCTCTAAATCAAGCGTTGGATAGTTGACTTCATGCTTTCTCAACTGGCGCGAGGCATAAGCAATGACTCGGCCTTTCTGCATTAAAACACATCCTAAACTAGTACCTAAGGCATCACAAAATACATCAAACGGTTTCTCAATGTCAGGCTATGCTAACACAGGAGCAGTAGTTAGCAAAGTCCACAAAGTGTGAAAAGCTACTTCACACTCCAGTGTCCATACAAACTTCTCATCCTTCTGAAGTAACCTTGTCATAGGCTTGGATATCTTGGAGAAATCTGGGATAAATCGACGATAATATCTATCTAAACCAAGAAAACTTCAAACTTCATGAACTGAGGTTAGGGCTTTCCAATCCATCACTTCTTGCACTTTGGATGGGTCTATCAAAATTCCATCCTCAGATAATACGTGACCTAAGAGAGGCACCTTCTTCAACCAAAACTCACATTTACTAAGCTTTGCATACAACTTATGCTCTCTGAGTCTTGACAATACCACTCTCAAGTGCTCTTCATGTGCTTCTACCGTCTTGGAATAAATCAAGATATCGTCGATGAACACAACCATGAACTTGTCAAGTTTAGGCATGAACACCGAGTTCATCAAATACATGAAGTAGGCAGGAGCATTGGTCCATCCAAAGGACATGACTAAATACTCATAAAGGCCATACCTAGTGGAAAAAGCTGTCTTAGGTACGTCTTCCGGCCTAATCTTGATTTGGTGATAACCTGATCTCAAATCAATCTTAGAGAACACTTTTGCTTTTGACAATTGATCAAACAAGATATCAATGCGAGGCAAAGGATACTTGTTCTTGATGGTAACAGCATTAAGTGGATGATAGTCCACACACATCCGTAAAGACTTGTCCTTCTTTTTTTACGAATATGGCTGGACAACCCCAAGGCGACGAACTAGGGCGAATAAGACCCCTCTCTAAAAGTTCATGCAATTGTATCTTCAATTCAGCTAACTCATTGGGAGGCATTCTATATGGTCTTCGAGAAATAGGTGCGGTACTAGGTAACAATTCTATCTTGAACTCTATCTCTCTGTCCGATGGTAACCCTAGCAATTCCTCAGGAAAGACATCCATAAATTCACATACTACCAGAATATCAGGAAGGATCACAGGCTGTATAGAATTGGCCACATTATGGAGATCAAACTCCCTAGGAAGGGGTACTAGAAAAGCATCATTATTCTTGGGATCCCTCAACATAACGGTTCTAGTCGAGGTATCAATCAGAACACCATGGTTCTTCATCCAATTCATCCCCAAGATCACATCAATACCCAATCCCGGTAATATCACTAAGTTGGCAGTATACTCCCTTTCATTTATTTGGATACATACATCTCTAACTATCTGGTTGGTAGAAATGTTACTCCTAGCAGCACTTATGCAATAACCACCCTTTTCTACTACAACTATTTTCTGCTCACACTTGGATGCAAATGTTGGACTCATGAAAGAATGCGAAGCTCCAGAATCAAATAAAACAATGGCAGAATGATGATTCATAAGAAACATACTAGCCGTGACTACTTCACCAGAGGGAATCTCTTCCATGGTGGTATAGTGCACATGTCCCTAACATCCATTAGAATTGCCCTGCTTCGGGTTGTTGTTCTTCTTGGGATAAGGACAATTTCTTGCCCAATGGCTAGTCTTGTTATAGTTCTAGCATGGCATACTGCTAGGCGGAACATTGGAGCTGCCTTGTCTAGTGCTACCCTTAGGTAGGGCAATGGAGTAGGCCTTGCGATAAACCTTCTAGTTTTGACTAGGCTATGCCTTCGTTAGGGGTGGCCTATACTTTGGAGTGGGAGGGCAGAACTGGGGTCTCACATTGGTAGGAGCTTTGGATTGAGATACTCCTGCTTCAAAAGCTCTCTTGCGATTCTTGGATGCCGTATAGATGTTGTTCTGATTCTCTTGGGTTAGTGCATCACTAACAAACTCATTGAATGTAGCACTTTTGTTGTTAGCAATCGTCTTCATCAGCTTCGGGCTAAGTCCACGCTTGAAACTAGCAATCTTTTTGGCATCTATATCCACAAACTCAATGGCATACCTTGATAGATTGTTAAAGGCATGCAGATACTCTGTCAAATTCTTAGTACCCTGCGTCAGCCTCATGAATTCTGTATGCTTCATACTCATCAGACCCGGGGGAATATAATGTCCCCTAAATGCTATCTTGAATTGATTCTAGGTGATTTGTGCATCTTTAGGCAAAGTGGATCGATGATGACTCCACCATATGCCCGTAGGTCCATGCAGCTAGTGCAATGCATATTCTATCTTTAGGTGCTCGGTGAGCCTCAAAAGATGGAACTTTTGTTCAATTGTATTCAGCCACTCATCTAGCTGCAATGGTTCTTTAGCTTCCTTAAAGATAGGAGGCTTGGTGTCGAGAAAGTCCTTAAAAGTGCTGAACTAGTTAGGTTCAGGTCCTTGCTGCTGATCTCTTCCACGTCCTTGTCCAGCATTCTACGTGAGACCGCGCAGCACTTCACCCATGGAACATTGAGTCTCCATGAGCTGAGCCATCATCTCAACTGGGGTAGGATGCGGTGGGGGGGGGGGGAAGATCCTCATGGCCATTGCCACGGCCATCACTACCACTTGCATCATCACCAAAAGTTCCCCTATGAGTGCGCGTCATCTGCGAAATTGCAACAATAAGTGATTATTGGATGATGTCAAGAGATTACGGAAGAATTATATAATCATGCCATACTGTAATTACCGAAGAGAATAGCAAATTCATACAATAACACAGAGGCACAATAATTCAATTCCACAACATAACATCACCAAATGATCGCTTATCGTGCTCGCAACGCGTTCCATACGTGCCAAATTTTTATATCAAACACAACTGGAAATCCATTAGACAGTGCAATTGTCACAAATAGTACATGCTTAGTTCCAATACATCACAAGGGTACACCATGCAATTGAGACCTATGTTACGAGTCTGTTACATAATGATCGAGAATAAAGAGCTAAAACATCAAGCTCGCACTACTACAGCTAAACTACTCTAGGGAGTGGTCGCTGTCGACGTCAGACACACCATCACCATGGTCGTCCTCCCAAGGCTCCACCTCTTCCTCTTCAGGATCCTCTTCTTCAGCATCCATCTCTGTGCCATCATCTTCAGCAATCAACACATTAGGCTCTTCTTCCATTGCTAGGGCTGGAGGAATAATTGGGTTGATTATGCCATTGAGGCGATGAACATCAATCTAAAGCTCCTTGATCTGGTGAACGAGCTCCTGCTCCCTTTGCTCAAACTCTGTGGCCTGCCTAGCAGCCTAGAATACTGCTCTGATCCTAGCTGCCTCTCTGTTTTCAGCAAGACGAATAACCTCGTCCCTCTCAGTACGGACGGCATGTAATTCATCCTACGCTGCATCTCTTTCTCTCACTGCAAGGTCAAACTGCCTCCAGCAAGCTTCTAAGCCTATTGTGAAGTTATCAATCTCATGTTGAGCTGCCCGGAGTGTCCTTCGGTGCCTGTGCACATGTGCTCTCATCCTACGCTATGCGGCCTGTGCTCTTTGGGGCTCTAGCATGCAGTTGACATAGCTATCTTGGCGTGAATGAAACATCCTTATGACTACATACATAGCACTCATTGCAGCACTGCTACTTCTAGCTCTTTCATCCCTGTCTCTGACTAAAACATTACCACCTGGCTGGGTCCAAGTAGTTTATGATCGATCGACACGGGGAAAAGATCCAACTGGTCCATTCACAAGTTCATCCCCAAATTCCTTACAAATCTCACTTAGAACCTCAAATGCTGCCACTTGGGCACCTTCCCATGGGGTCTGTCCATCTGACTCAATACACCACCCCTGCCACTAAGGATTATCCTCATGGGCTGCGACAGTGACTCGTACATCATACCACCTCTGTCCTTTGGTTACCACTTCTCTCCAAAAGTATTGAGGCGGTTCCGCATATCCGACAGAGTTCAGCACTCACCACGGTAAGGTGGGAGTCCCAAACAGTGCTAGAAAGGTGTCACTAGCAACCGAGGATCTAGGGGCTACCATCTGTAACAAAGGTTACACTTGAGTGAGACAACACGAGGATAGCTACGAGTTACATAGCGATAAGGTCAATTAAGGGGGAAACAATGCAGGAACATGAATGAATGGTGTATCATGATGTATGCTCGTTCCGTACGTCCTCACAAACTAGAAAATAATTCCTAACGACATACGCGGTGGCATATATATGTTCTCTTGATATAATCGTAGCTAAATGAACTACACGTTTCATTGTTAGTGTACCTACAGAAAATTCATTTTAGCCCAACCGAACAAATATAAGTACAGAAATGTAAAACTAGGCTCTAGGTTGCAACTAAATACTTCCATATATGTATACCCATACATATACTTCCGTATCAAAACTACCCGATGACAATTTATACCCACAATTAAATACACACCATATACACCTGCAAGCATGCATACATAGTCATATCAAAACTAACTCTCCCCGACCGCACGCTCACATCTTGCGGTCATGCCACTCATCAACTTACCTTCTTACCTTGACGTAGAGGCATTTGATCCATACATTACCATTCAAGTGAATGGCATCCATACAATAGCACATCGTATGGACGATGAAAGTAAAAACCCCCATGTTAGTACTTAAATAGCCACCTAAAAGTCCTTAACTGGGCATAAAGGAGATGACCACTGGCACACTTTAGATTTTTATAACACAAAAACCTTTGTCTTTAAATACACATATGACAAGTTTTAAATGTTGAATCCTTGCTCTAATACCAGCTATCACAGAACCGTCCAATTTATAAGAGCACAAGTACAATAGCAATCACCGAAGCGATCAAACCGTCATACTTGAGCCCATATAAACCCGGTAGCCCAATGAAATCACGAAGGATCTCAAACAACCAACATACAAACTAAGATCGTAGAGATTCAACACAACCCATCACATGTTACATCACAGTTCACAAATATTTCTCATACATCAGAGTTTGAATAATTATTACAAACCAAGTTTGAAAGTAGCGGAAGCAAAGTAGTTAAACATCAACATCACATGTTGTTTAATACAAAGCCAGTGTCATAGTCATCTCCAACCAAAAGCACAAAGGTGAGAAGGAATACAGAATGACCATTGCCCATGGTCCTAGTCCTCATCAACAGCAACAGCAAGGTAGTTCTTGCAGTAGCCATGATACATAATGTTATCTACAACAATGGGAATAAAACCCTGAGTACGAGAAGGTACTCAGCTAGACTTACCCGTCCAACTAATATACTAAGACACCAAGGAGTATGCAAGGCTTTATAAGTAGAGCTGGTAGACATTATTTGTAGAAAAAGCATAAGTTAACCAACATATCATTTATTGTGAATCACCAGTTATTAATCCTATCTCATACTAGATTAGCAACTATCCTATGCCAAACATGTTGGTACCATTAAGTCATCACAATAATAACCATATCCAATTGAGTTCTTGCATAATCTCATAACCAACATTTCCATCAATTACTACGATGAAAGGAACTCAAGTCAAGTTCTCACTATCCGGAAGAGATGGCAATTCGAATCGATTCCTACCCGGCTGGGGAATTATTCCTAACACACACCCAAGCATACCGTGTGAAGATAGCCTTAGGTCACCTTTGGTACAACTCAAGTACAATCACGGGTACGACCAGCGCCGCGCCCTGAGAGATACAACCAATCTGCCAAGGGTGATCGGGACTCTAACCCGCCCTTGGGCTTACGCCATTGGCTCTCCGCACATCCTTACTGCCTCCAGGGTATGCACTTTTACCACTCGTGGTCCCGGCCTGAGTTGAGCTACTCGGCTTCATGGTGGGAACGACTTATCCGGCCAACTATGTGAGAGGCTACGTTCAACATGACAAGATGACCTCCAACGTCCGGTCCTTAAACGACACAGGCGGAGTCATTACAATACCACATATAAAACTCCACCCGGTCTCCATTTATTCTACATTACCAGGTTATGTTCCACGATAGCACAATATAGCCAACCGTGATTAAGTTATCACCTATAGCTCGCAGGTGACAGGAAATCACCCGACTTCTACCGGTCTAAGCACAGCTAAGCATGATAAACGTTCCTGGACTTAAATAGGATTCATGGTAGATAATTTTGGTCAAGGAAGGTAATATGCAGCAATTGTTTCTCAAACAACTCTTGTCACGTAATGCAGCAATACGAATAACTTTAAGTGACATTAATAAAATAGGGAGACATATAATGCTCTAGGGCTTGCCTTTTACAAATGTTGAAGGCTGGTGATCCGGGCACTCGGGAAGGTGATCAACTTTAGGCTCTCCTTCCCTGGGAACCTCCTGGTGCTGCACTTCTAGATGCTCCTCCTGTGGATCGACGTCGAGCTCCACTAGCGTGATCTCCTCGGTGGCACCTATTGCATGCATATGCATAAGTCCCATGAATGCATAAGAAGGATCACGGAGGATGTGATAGAGGAATTTATATGCTACAACAATGATGTTAAGTAGCAAAATGATAACAATGCTAACTCCTTACTAACTGAGTAGGTGCATATCTCTTCTCTATCTACTTATAAATTTCACCCAATGCAATATCTAAACTACACATGACCGTTACAAGTTTACATCATAACTGAAGTTCTACTTATCCAAATGCTGTGATCTTGGACTTTATGGAAAGCTTATAAAATTTTCTAAAACTCTTATTTAATCACCAAAAGCTAATTCACACTCTATCCTAACCAAAACAGGTAATCAATCCAGTGCTGTCCAGAAATTCCAGAGAACAAGCAATTCGGAAAACTAAATTTAAACAGCTATAACTCCTAAACCCTTTGGCCTCTTGACCTAAAATTTTAACACAAGCTAGATGAAGATGTTCTCTACAACTTTGTTATTAACCCTTTCTACAACAAACATAATTTTCTCTAGGCAACATACCAAACCACAAAATTTGTTTGAAAACCCTTCTAACTCGAATTATAAAGCAACAATATTTCTACTACATGTAAGCATTCAAAATTTGACAATACCAAGTCTACCAAAAGTTCAAGAATACTAATTACACTCAAGAAAACATAATGGGAAAGCCCAAACTATTTATTTAAATGCCTTTATTAATTTATTTAGATAATTAGGTTAAATAATAAACCTAGACCAAATGTGCATAATAAATTCTCCGAAAATTATAGTGGCCTCCTAGTACTACCAAAAGACTACTGTAAAAGTTTTATGCCATTTGACCATGCATAACATCCTTTACAAAAATGACAAGCTAGCAATGCCTATTTTAGTGAAAATAGTAAACCCTATAGAAAAGTGTCAAGCAACAGATTATATATTTTTCCTAGCATCATAATAGTTCCATACTACTGTACAAAAAAATTCATATCAATATGTTACATATTTTTATCCCTACCATTTTTGTAACAGAACCGACCAAATCATAAGAATGTAAGTACAAAAACAATCACCGAAGCGATCAAATTCCTGTACTTAAGCTCCCATAATCCCGGTAGTCCGGAAATCACGAAGGATTTCAACCAACTCTCGACATAAAACCAAGATCATAGTGATTCAACACAACACATCATCCATTACAACATTTCACAAGTAGCATTCGGATTACATCCATCAGAGTTGAAATAGAATATTACAAACCAAGTTTGAGTGTGCGGAAGCAACATAGTTTGGTACAAACATCATAGTTTTCAATTATATTGCCAAGTCTGAGTCATGTCCCACAAAAGCATTATCAGGTACGAGAACTAGTAGAGACCGTGCCCAACGGTCTAGTCTTCATCCCCAGCTGGGAGAAGGCAGTACTTGCAGCAACCAAAGTAGAACTGGTCATCTGCAACAGGTGGGAGATAAACCCTGAGTACGAGAAGGTACTCAGCTAGACTTACCCGACAAAATCAGAAATAAAGGACACCAAGGATCATGCAAGGCTTTTTAGGTGGGCTAGCTTGACACTGTTGCATAAAAGAGCTTATGATTATAGTAACCAATCTAAACTTAGCATCAAGCTTATCATTATTTACCTGTCCACTAGATTAGCACCTATACTAGAGCACTCACTTATTAGGAGCAAACAATATTAACCATAGCAGGTATCATAAGGCTGTCATCATCATATCATCATTTCTGAACCATTATGTTATTAAGTGTATCTACATTGGAGATAAGCCCATCAAGTTCTCACTAACCGGGAGAGACGGCGACTCGAATCGAATTACAACTCAGCTGAGGGGGTATTCCTAACTCTCACCCTGGCATACTTAGCAAGGGTAGCCGTGGGTTACCTTTGGTACAACTCAGGAACCAAATTCGCGGGTTCGATCAGCGCCAGCACTCTCAGGGATTACCCTTCTACCAGGACGATCAGGACTTTTAAATCACCTGCCCTTGGACTCACGCCTATGGTTCCCTTCCGAGGCGTACTTTATACTTATCGACTCCCGGCTTGAGTTGAGCTACTCGGCTTCACGGTCGGTCTCCAGACCCGGCCAACTAAGAGAGAGGCATGCATTCAACATGAACAGGAAAGGCTCCAAGATTTAGTCCTTAATCGACACAGACAGAGTCACTACAAACCGGCAAGCCTCCGTCCGGTCTTCATTTCAAATTAAGACTGGTTCTTTTCCACGATAGCAAATATAGCCAACCGTGCCACATGTATCTTCCTATATCTCGCAGGTGACAGGAAATCACCTGACTTCTACCGTGTTTAAGCAGGGCTAAGCACTACACGAGCCTGAGCTACATAGGATTCAGGGTAACAATATCTAGACAAGGATTGGATAACCAATGCAGCAAGTGTTTGCATCCAACACCTAAACTTAATGCAACAATATATGTAATAATAATACTGTAACTGCAGTTCAGAAATTAGGAGGCTTAATATGCTCCGGGGCTTGCCTTTCACAAAGTTGCAAGGACGGTGATCCGGGCACTCAACGGTGACTTCGTCTAGCACTTCTCCTGAAGGCTGCTCCTCCTGAATCTCCGGTGTCGGCTGCTGCTGCTCGCTCGGTTCCTCGAATTCCAGTAGGGTCACTCCTTCCGGTACACCTATTGCATGCCGATGCATAAGATAAATACCATGGATGCATAAGGAATGACATGATGCTCAATGATGAATGAATCACAGTGAGTGTTTACGAAAGCATCACTGGACACTCGTTTACCGAGTAATTAGCTCTATTCAAATCACTTTAAGCATGTATCTAACTTAACTTAAAGAACAAGATCAACTTACCAAACTTGCATAACCTAAGATAAAGATGCTCATCTTCAGTTAAAGGCCTAACACCTAAGAACATTACCACAAACTTAGAATAGTAAGGGATACATAATTTAACATTTAAAGTTTCATATGCATTACAGTAGTCCTTTAATTCAATCACAACTAAAGTTCTACAATTCCAAATGACTTGCATAAGGACATTCTGGAAAGCTTATGAAATTTTCTACAAATCAATGGTAAACAGCAAGGCATGATTCTTATGTTAACCAAATCAATTTCCAGTAAACCTAGAATGTGTCTAGGAATGACAGGGTTACTAAATTAATTAATTAATGATGATGCAAAAGCATAATTTGATCAAATCAAGTTTACCAACTTGTTTTTCATACCTAAGTAACATCAGAAAGTATAGTGCCAACTTTTAAATAAATTACTTAATATCTTTTTCCCATTTATTTAATTAATTAGGTGATTAAAGCAATATATAGTAAAATTGTTCATAAAAATCTACAAAAATTACAGCAGCTATCTCATACTTCACATAGACTACCATAAAATTTTCAAAGCCATTGGGCAAACATAACTTGCTGTATCCAAAATAACAGATGACATGTCTAATTTGAGCATAATTAGGAAACCCTAATGAAAAGTGTCAAGCAACAGATTTCACATTTTTCCTGGCATCATTCAATCATAAGAACCTTACTCACCAAATTTTACCTATACTGGATCTATAGAAAAATTATGAAAATTCACACAAGATCCATACATTGATAAAAAAAATTCTATAACTCAAAAACTATACATGCACTAGCTCTGAAATTTTAACCAAAGATTCTACTAAGCAATAATAGATTACCCACAAAATTTCATAATTTTTGGACTACAGAAACTCAAGATAAAATTCAAACAAGTTTGCATGTATCCAAAAACACATTTCAAAGTCCTATTTAATAAATCCAGAATTTCTAAAACATGTGCTCATATAATATTTTTATTAAATACTAGACAATACTAGGAACCCAACAAAATTGGAACCATAGCATTTGGATCTATATACTAGGCAATATAGATTTTTGAATATCAATACAAAGCTGTGAAATACAAAGCAAAACAAAATAATAAACAAGTCACAGCCACAGTTGTTGGACCGGCCCGACGGAACAGCGGCCCACGAAGCGCACTGGCGCGGCCCAAGACGCGGCGCGGCCCATGCTTGCTCCCGCCTGAGCCTCTGCGGCTGACACGTGGGACCACCGTGACAGAGAGACAGGCAGGGGAACAGAGGACGACGACGGCGCAACTCGCCGCCGGTAGCTTCTCTGGCGAAGGCAAGGGTGTCTACGTGCTCGCCTCATCCTAGCGGGCCTAGGGGAACCCTTATTCGCAGCTATTGACGCAGCTAGGAGGGGTGGCGATGGCCACGGCGGCGCGCGGCCACTGCACGGCTGGCTCCAACGATGCTACGGCGTCGTAGCCCTAACGGGTGGCTCTACGGGCTTCAGTAGGGTTCACCGGACCTAGCTCAAAGCAGAGGAGGGATGGCAATGGCGCGAGGAGAGCTGGCCGCGCGAAGCGTCATCTCCGGCGAGAACAGTCATGGCGGCGGTGGAAGGGAATGACGAATTCGTCCTTACCAAGGCACAATCGACCTGGCTGAGGGGTGGGGGTGGCAGAGGGGATCACGGCGAGGCTACGAGCGAGACGGCCGACGCATTTTTGCAGTGGTGAGCTCGAACGGCAACAGCGATGCTTGGTCGGCAATGGCGGACGGCGTTAGCTCAGCGCTGTGAGAGGCGAGAGATGAAAAATGGAGCGATGACTCGGTCGGGCAGGCGCTGGCTTGAAGTGGAGGACAACGGCAGCGGCATCAGGCCAGCCACGGCACGTGGCCATGGGATCAGAGGTCTGGCAACGTGTGTCACCCACGCGGTGTCTGTTGTCTGATGAATGTCAGTCACTATAGCACGCATTCAGTCAACTTGAACCGCCTGACAGTGCGAATTCAACGCCTTATTACGACTAATCCAATGACTCTTTGCAAAAATGGTGTACATGAAAAATGTAGATGTATGGTAGGGCTACATCTTTTATTTAGAAATCAACAACTCATTCGACCAGGATCAGAAGTTATATGAAGCCCAAGTTGGCCTGATCCAACTGAAAATGCAGTTTAAGACTTAGACAAAATTTTTAGTGAAGTCAGCATGAAATACTGACTTGTGGGCCATGTTTGACCATGTTCCACACATTTTCATGAGTTGGCCATAAAACAACTTTTGTGCCTTGATAAATTAGCTACAACTTTGGTAAAGAGTGCACAGCCATGCAAAGTCTGTAAGTTGGACTTTTGACTTAGTCAAACAGTGAGACTCCTAGGGTCCAATTCTAGTCAAACCTTCCCTTGAGGGCATTTTGGTCATTTTGATCTACATGAACAATGTCCCAACAAGTAACCTAAGTGTAGTTAAGGTGTAATAGACCATGATCAACCATTTTACAAAATTGTTATACCACTTCTAATGATCACATGTGATACAGATATTAAAACAAGCAATTCATTCATATGTTTCAATACTATGTTTCACATGTTGCATGACCTTGTTGTTATCCTATACTTGTCACATTACTACCATGTTGCCATGCTTCAAGATATGAGAAATTCATGTTGCATTCATATGTTGCATTCATATGTTGTACTACTACCATTCACAAGCAATCCAGTGCGAAACAAACAGAATATGCGAATGTTTCATATGTATGTTTCAGGGACCATGGCATGATGAGATAGATGATGCACATGTTTATGAAACGAAATGCAATTAGTAGAAGCCAAACACCTAGGGTGTTACAATTTTCCTTAGAAAATGCCATTTATTACAAGATAAATAGAAACTCCCAACTCCAAACAAGTTTACAGCAAGTTTAATATTTTTTCTAGCTAGAGCATGTCAACACAAGACCAACAAAATTGGAATCACAATTTTATCACATTTGTAGCTCAAGATATCTATTTTACAAGTTTACTAACATTCAAAAAGCACTTATTTAAATATATTTTAATCACCAAGAAAAATATAAGAAACTGTACATTTCATATTTTTATAAAAAACTAAACTTACTAAGGGACACAACAAAATTTGTTTCCCCAAAATTGGACCGCTAAAACTCCACTTATGATTTTCCAAAGTAGGTATTCAAATATGAATAAATGAACTATCTTCCTAATCCACAGTCGCTGACAGATGGGGTCCACGCATCAGACGGGCCCACACGTCAGTGACCAAAAATAGGGGAGACGACGCTGCTCGACGCGGATTGACCGGAGTTCACCGATGGCGAGATTTTTCGGCGACGTGACCGGTACTACTAACATCCCCACTATATCCCGCACACATTGATGAAACCAATTTGACCTATGGCCAGAGCTAAGCACGATGGCGGCGGTCATGGCGGCACGTCGGCGTGGCTCGACGGCGAGATGCCGGAGCTGGCCATGATAGCTTGATCTACTGCTACATCGAGCTCCTACATACTATGGCGAAGCTAACGCACCCACTATCACAGCTAAGGCGGTTGGAGATGTCCCGGCCACGGCGTCGTGGCACGGCGGCATAACTCTAGCGAGGCCGTGCGCGGCGCTGGGACCTTACCAAGCGCGGATAGCGAGCAATGTAGGCGCGGTGGTGCGGTAGGAGTATGATGACGCTGTTGTGGTGGCGATGGAATGACATAGTGTGATCTTGTGCCGGCAATGGCGTCGGTGGAGCTATTGCGGCTACTGCGCTGCTACGGGAAGGCGAAGAGGAGGCAGGAAATGGAATGTGAGCGCTGAGGAGTCACGGGCGAAGGCTTGGGCTTGATGTGCCGCGCTGCAGCTCAACGTGGCCTGGTCGGTCAGGACACCAGCGACGCGTGGCACCACGCGGCTTTCAAATACTAAAGCTGGTCGGGTTACTGTAGACGTGATGAGCTAAGCCATCAGAGCACTGAGGTAGCCTGACAGCGCAACTTGGTGACGATCCAACTCCTAAACCGTGGATCATTAGCGAAAATGATCTTAACAAAAGTTGAAGCTCTACATACCATCTTCCACTTCTATTAAAGGATCATAGTCTAATTCTCAAAAAATCAAGAGTAAAATCATCTCAAAGTAGAGCCAGTGAAACTGTAAACCGAGTACGACTTAGAAAAATTCCTAAGTGTTGGAAATTGAGTTTTTCTGAATTTTGTGAGCTCAAAAAGTCCAAGCTATGCACTGAATTAGCTCATGGCCCAAAAATAAAAGTTGTTCATCTACTCAAATACTACAACTTTGTTTTAAAGGTTCACTGCCATGCAAAGTCTCTATGACATAGTTCAAACTAGGTCAAACATACAACTTAATTATGGTGTCATACACAATACCAATGACTTAGAGACTAAACCAGACTTGGCCATGAATACCAAAGTTGTTCCTTATGCTATTCTAAAGATGTTTAAAGCATTCCCAAGGTTCCACACACATTTCATACTTTGGTTCCATGGAAACCATAACTTAAGTAAGGTAATTATGTAATACACATGAAATATAAGCGAACAAAGGTATAGCAATTGAAATGCTCATGCACATCCATGCTCATGGATGCTTATGATCATGCAATGTCAAGGTTAAATGCATGCTTAACACCCAAGGTGTTACAGTTATGTGCCTCTGCAGGGTGACCGAACGCTTCGATCATATTGATCGGACGCTCCGGTCAGTTCTCCTCGACTTCCAGCGTTTAAGTTGTGACCGGACGCGTCTGGTCACTATTTCCCCTCTCTAGAACCTTACTGGAGTCGACCAGACGCTGGCACCCAGCATCCGGTCACTCACCTCTCAACGTCCGGTTGCACCAGATGATTTCACCTTGATCAAATGAACTGACCAGACTCTGAGCCAGTGTTCGGTCACACCGGAACCAGCATCCGGTCAACATTTGACCCTCCATTCACTTCCAACTCGCAATCATATATGAATGAAGTTTGCTCCAATTTATCTAAGGTCTTTTTAGGAGCTACCTAGTGCTAAATTTGACAAGTGTGCACCACACCTAACCTACTAGACTCACCTAGGTCAAGCTACCCATCCATACCCCCCTTAATAGTACGGCCAATGGAAAAACAAAGTCCTAAACTACTCTGAGTGTCTTCTCAACACCAAACGACACTTAGAACTAGTCCATCCTTAACCTTATCGTCCATCCTTTGGAAACTGAAATGATTTCCATCGTAGGGGCATGACAACCATGATTGCCCAATCAATCTCCATTACCATGACCTAACTTAATTGCCTCTGCAAAACACACATTAGTCATAGTAATTACGTATTGTCATTAATCACTGAAACCCATCTAGGGGCCTAGATGCTTTCACCATCCTTATGTAGGCATCTGGCATTGGCTGTGACCTCCTAGGGTTTGCCACACGATGTGGAGGTCTCAAACTAATTAGTCCACCTTGGGCCTATAGATAGGGGCCTTCCTACCATTTGAACCACCTTCAGCCATGTCTAAGCATTACTTTTAGCTTTCCTCTAAGAAGCCAAGGTTTGAAAAAGGGGGGAGAGAGGGTCAAGGAGAACCATGAAGTTCCAAATATGCGATCACTGGGGATCATTTGTGGTGGCTAGAGTTCGACGCTGCTCCTTCTAACAACTGGTGCCAGAAGGAGTCTTGCGAGTAGGAGAGGGTTGGGGAGGTGCTCGGACCATTTTCTAGGCTTAGTGATTTTAGTAGCCCCTAGACCCTTTAGGTTTAGGGTCGCTAAAACACTGGTCCTAGTGGCCATGATCAGCCTCTCTAGAAAACTATGGGAGTCTTGTTGTTTCCCTCCTGTTTTTCGAGGCACGATGGTGGTGGTCTTTGAGACTACTGACCCTGCCCTCTTCTACGTGCTTCGATCTAGAGGTGCGGCGAGAAGGTTCACGAGGGGTTTCTTGTTGCCCCTTACGTTCACGGCGTTCACCTCTAGGTGTTTTTGTGGTATCACCCTCGAGGTGATACCTGGTCTTGGCACCTTGCGTGCGACACATCTGCTCCTGTATTCAAAGGCGCCTAGCTGGGAGAGGTTTCCCCTAAGTTTTGGGCTTCCCTTGTAGTAGCAGCGAGCCCTCGAGCCTCAAGGCTAGGGTCGTGCCTTTGTCTAGGGTTATCGAAGGGCCGTTTTGGCCTAATGATGCGAAGAATTGTCTCCCTAGCCTCTTTTTACGTGGTCACGAGGTTTTTGTGATCGTGCAATGGCTCATAGGTCTTGGACCTTCCTATTTATTCCATGTGACTGAGCCGTGATCACGCTTTGGGCTCCGCATTGCTTCACAATGAAGACATTACTGTGCTACCTAGGCCATCTACTTCGTTGATCTCTCTCGAAGAGGTCGTGGACCTGTGACGGTTTGTGAGTTCCTAGAGCTAGCCTTAGGTCTAGGACCTAGGATGCAGGGAGGAGCAAGATCACGGCCTGACCTTGACCTATTATAGGGTTGTGGGGACCTAACTCCATTTTCCCCTTGGTGTCCTTGCCGACCTCGAGAGGTCATGTTGCCCTATTATAGGCAGGTTTGGTTTTGCCCCACGTGGGGAGAGGCAGGTCCACCGTAACCATGTGGTCAGAGAGGTGCGCCTCATTGGGGTCAATGTGTAATTCGAGCGGGACCCAATATTCTCCCTAATTGACATGGAGTTTGGCTGTGCCTCATCGAGAGACGTCCCATAAATAGTCGGCTGTTAAACCCGTTGGTCCTCAATAGCCTCTGCATCGGTCAGAGGGCAAGATGCCTTCTCCTAGAGGGGGTCAACCCAAATGGCTTCAAAGAGGATGACTCGAACACAGAGAGAGATGGTCATGTGGCTCTGCACCACTGATTAGAGCCATAGGGGCCCATCTCATGCTGTCCCTATCCCTTTGTGGTCTCAAGCCCTTCTAAGGGCTAGCCTAAGAGTGGGTTTCCTAAGCACGATGCATGGTCGTGATTGCGGTGGGTCATTCTACACATGATCTCAGGGGGAGGTTGGCCTCCCCAATCAAATCATGGCATAATGGCACCCACTCATGTGTAGTCGTGCACCACAAAATGTGGGCACATAAAGTGAAATGATATGGAAAGAATGGGAATGTGTAAGGCTTACTTGGTTCTCTCTATTGGGAGGGCAACCGCCACTTAGCGCCCCCTCCGATCGCTCCTCCTGTGCTATGGCAATTTTACGACGGTTAGTAAATGCAAGCGAGCATGCGTGCGATCGAGGTATCCACCATGAATGGTCCTTGTGGCTATAAATAGAGAGAAGTGGTACGATGGGAGAGTCATCTTCTCTTGGGAGCCTATTCTGCCACTTCTTCTTTCTCATTCTCATGCGCCCTTAGCTTCCTCTTCAATTCCTACCAAGCCAATGGACCATGGCAAGCGCCCGCGGGAGGAGTCGCCAGAGGCCGGCGAGCCACCGCCGTGCCTTCGAGCTTGCCTGCATGAACAGGGGTGAGTGTTCAAGTAATGTCTAAGATTAAAGTTGGACCTACATTGATCGTGTGCACTTCTAGGGCTGTTTCTCGTGCCACGGTGGCAGCTGAAGGGTCATCCTACGCTCATTGTGCAGTGACCCCGCCCATGGAGGGGTCGGGCTTGTCGTCCTCGTCCTCATCATCGTCGTCTTCGAATGATCGACAAGAGTTCTGTGAGCTTGTCCACACGGCAAACGAGGCCCACTAGTGCTATTCTGATGCCACCCATGAGGTGAGTCAGCTAGAGCGTAGCCTTGACATCGTTAGGGTGGCCCTCAAGGCCTAGGAGAGGGAGACTGCTATCATGTAGGCGGGGGCTGTAATGCCTAGGCCTACATCATGGGTAAGGACGCTCTTCGTTTTGTCATCTTGCTTGTCATCCACCACCTCTGACCTTCTTGTCATCTTGTTTCCAGCGCTGGAGGAGGAGCTGGCGGCCTCCTACAATGAGATGAAGGAAGCCCGCCTTTGGGAGGTTTTCTAGATGGAGGATCATGAGCGCGCGGTGGTGGCTAGAGTCTGGTAGGGCACTGGCGTCGCCCTAGTCGCCATGTAGCTCTGCACTGGTCAAGACTTCTGTTGGGTGGAGCCTGGGTTTCTGGCCCATGCCAGGCCGAAGGAATAGATGGAGTTGGTCAGCGACTTTGCCGGCGCCGTAGCCGCCGTCGTGGCCACCATGAACATGGAGGACATCCTCCATGGTGCCTACCAGGGGCCTTAGGTTGTATCTAGGGATTTTTTAATAAAGTGATATTTTTAGCTTGTGTCTTCCACTTCCTTTCTTTTGTGTGATGCTGATTAGTTGTGCTTGCCATTGATCCATCTGTTCAAATGTCGGAGTTGCACGACCTTGCTTGTGGATCAACCCACAAGGCTTGGCTTAATGCAACTCCATTTTCATGACCGAAGTGTCATGGGACAGATCCGATGGTAGCGCACCTTTTATCGACCTCTCCTCCTTAGGTCATGACTGTCTTTCTTCCCTTTTCCTTATGCGTGGGTGTGTGGCCTTGCCCAGAGCTGGCTCTTGGGGTTTAGTTCTGTGTAGTCCTTCGATGTGCACAAGCATGCGTTGCACTATAGTGCAATCCCCGCATGTAGGTTGCGTTGGTTGATTTGCGACAATCAATGCTTGTTGTTTGAGAATGGGCACTCATCAAGGGAATTTGATGGCCGAGGTCACACGTCGAAGAAATTTGATGGTGACATTCTTGCACCAAGTAATGCGGGTGAGATGTCGGCCATTTGTATTCGCTATCAGTTCTAGTCTTCCGATATATGAGAGCTTCTGCATGAATGTTTGGTGCTATATGGGCGATCTTACTGTAATGAACATGTTTGGGTCTTGTGTATATGGTGTGAGATCAGCGCATTCATTTGTCATTTTGCCATCTCTTCATTTTCTCCTAGTTCGAGCAGGGAATGTACGTCGTTCCCCTTAGCCTTGTGCATGTAGGTGCGTGTTTTAGCCTGGGAGCTGGCCCACGGGGCTTAAAGGCAACCCAACTACATGAAAGGGTCATGGGAAGAGGTTGTAGATCTGGTGCGATGCGAGAAGAAAACAAATAGATGATGAGCATTTTGCTTCCTTTCATTTCCCTTACTTTGAGCGAGACAGTGCCCTGTTCCTCCCCTAGACCCGTGCAAGGGTACTCTATCTTGCCTTGGTGCTGGTCCGCAAGGCTTGGCTAGAGCGACCTTTCGAACGAGGAGTTGGGGAACAAGCTGCCGATTCGTCGTAGCATGGGTCATGATTGGAGAAAACTCAAAAATGCGTCGCTGGGATGATGACAAACCATACTATGCCTCAGGACATATTTGTGTGCATGTGTGCATACATGTAGCCCCGTGAGTGAGTCGTGTCTGGCTACTAGTGCAAGTTGGACGAGTCGCTTGGGAGTTTTAAGCGATACTAGGATGAAATGTATGGACATCATGTTCTCTGGTTTGCTCTACAGGTTGGCTCCAAGTCTTGTGGAGCTACAGGTGAGCCTACATGTGTATATGGATGAGCTTAGGTAGAGAGGCTAAGGTCAAAGTTGATGTAACTAACCGATGTACCGAAAGCTATCGTGAAACTAGCCATCATTGCTCGAGGTGCGGTGAGCCCCTGAGCGTCTGCTCGTGATAGAGTTGATTTAGTCCTTGGGCCATGAGCTAGTGAGGGTGCTTCTTTATATCTTGGGGTAGTCATACCTAACATGGATCGACCTCCCAGATGGCTTTGGGTCATCCCTTGTTGGCTCATTGTCCCTAGCTGACTCACGAGCCCCTAGGGATGACTTCTTCATGTCTGGCCCGCTATAGTTTTTGGCTAGGAGGGCTCATGCATTCTGGTGCTTGAGCCCTTGTGGCACGACGACATCATCATCTTCGTGTCTTCACTTCTAGATGTGGTTACCGCCCTTGATGAGGAGCTGGCGTGACCTATTGTTGTGGAAGTGGGTTCTGAGGGCAATGCGGTTTGGTCCGCTCGGCACGGCACGTGTTGCACTCAGGGGGGCCGCTCCCTTAGATACATGTGCCTCTGAGTGAAAGCTAACAATTCAAAAAGGCATGATGGATGGCTAGTTCACCACGTGGGTCTAGACCCTGGTTTTGGGTCTGGCCTTGTGAGGCGTGGCACTGAGTAGCCACCAGATCACTAACGACGGCATCATGTTGCAGCGGGTGATTTCATCTCTAGTGTGTGCCTTGACCTACTATGTTTTGCTAGAGGCGGAGACGCCGCTCAGGGCATGGCTCTTCCACCGGATCTAGGCATCCCATGTGGTATGCCTGGATGGGGTAGAAGCTAGTGATCAGTGTTGACCCATTGGTGTGGATGATCTCGTGGTTCCCCAAAATGATGTGGTCAATTGAGGCCATTCCCTAGGTGGAAGACCTGGCCATGACCGGGTAAGAGCTAGTGATGGGCATTGTTCTGTTGGCTCGGGCGATCTAGCAGTTCCCTAAGAGGACATGGCCACCGTGGGCCATTCCCCGAGCGAGGTATCCATGAGCCACGGCCGTCTGGTTCCCTAGGTAGAAGTCTCGACCGTGGCTGGTAATGAGAGAAGGCCCCAGGCCCCCTACATGGGTAAACTCTAGGACACAACCCCCATAGGTAGTTCTGAGAGTGCGCCCGCCATAGGCCACGGGACCTAGATTCCCGAGGTGGAGGTTTAGGCCATGGCCATGGACAGATGTGGGGCTGGCCCTTTGGTGTGGTTAACCGTGAGGTTCCCTAGAAGGATGTGGCCAGTCGAGGCCATTCCTCGGACGGGTTCATCGTGAGCCGTGATCCTTTGGTTTCTCGGATAGGAAACTTGGCCATGGCTTGCAACAAGCGAGGGTACTGGCCCTTCTAGGTCGATGAACTCTAGGATGCAGCTCCTGAGGGTAGTTTTGGGAGTGTGTCCGCCACAGGCCATGGAACTCAGGTTTCCATGGTGGAGGTCTGGATTGTGGCTGATGGTGGACGCGGGCGCTAGCCCTTTGGTGCCGATGAACCCGTAGTTTTCAAGGTGGATGTGACCGCCTTGGGCCATTCCACCAGTGAGTCCATTGGCGGTGTGAGGAGCCATCGCTTCCTTCCTCAATCAAATGAGAGTGCGCTACTGTCCCCTACCTAGTGCACCAACTACCAGTGTTTCATAAATCAGACTAGTAAATTTATATGATTGCCACGCTGCTCTAGGAAGATGATGGTATTATCCAATAGATACAAGGATTTATACTGGTTCAGGGTAGAGCCCTACATCCAGTCTCAGAGAAGATCGAGTGCGTGTTCCTCGCTTGAATGCTCTGAAGTTCTTATATTGGGGGGTGCAAGCATGGTGGAAGAGGTGGTAGAACAGTATGTTGACATTTTCTATATAGTTTTTGGCAACATACAATTTATAATGATTCAATGTGCAAAAGGCTGGATATACACATAGAAGCTCACATAAATCATGATAGAGACTAGCTCAAAGCCCCAACTATCCAGGCAACTAAATCATGATCATGAGACAACCTATGCTGATCACATCAGGCTATAAGACAACAAAAGCAACATATATTCATGCTATTGCCTAAAACATTCATGTACCAGTCGTAGAAAGAGATCCTTCACATCTAATTCCACTAGCAAGAACTAATCTGGTAATCCAACCGAAACCCTAGATGACCTCAAGATCCAACGGCGCACCCCACCACAGATAAAGAACTAGTCTCGTCCGGAGAGAGCACACCCTAGAGGAACGAACCTTAGTGATGAAGACGAAGGGGGAGACAGTCTTGCTGATGTAGCACTTCTTATCGTCTATCATGAAACAGAGGCGGGCAACATAGGTGGAGCACATGTCTCATGCCTGTGATATTCAATGATAGGTCTTCATTTAGTGAGATGGTTGCAAGGGCTTGGGAGGAGCTGCATTGCCTTGGAGATGATGGCATTGCAGTTGAGGGTGTACTGCACCTAGGTTCTCCTCCTAACATCCTCAGGCGAATGATCCCAATTGGTTGTGTGGATCAGTGGGAGAACTATGTGAGATCAGCTATGAAGAGCCAGTTGTAATGTTTGGGCATGGTTGTGCGTCGGGTGTTAGTTGATCCCATCCCTCATGGGTTTTCCCCACTAATGGGTCAGCAGACACACATCAACCCTCCCATCCCAGAACCTGATATGGATGTGGAGGTTGTACCTACAATTCCCGATGCTCAATCTGCCCCCAATGCGGTAGTTGGAGATGCTTGTCAGACTTATGTTGTTGTGGCAGATCCTCCTCATGAGATCCCTTTGACACAGAATCATCCGAGTAAGTGTCTTAACTGCATGGTTATTGAGAGCTTACCCCCTTCCTTACATCCATTTCTTTCATTCTTTCCTTATTTCTCTACTTATGTTGCAGGAGACATTCCTGAGAATGTGGATGTGCCCCCTGTTGCTACACAAGTGCACTTTGGAGATGGATTCCATGGCTCCAATAGTGTTAAAATTATGCATGATTCAGAGCCATATGAGATGGCAAGGGCTCTTGATTATGATGATGATGGCCCTATTGGAGAGCTGACAAAGAGTGATGTTGAGATGCTGAGGTGTATTTTCCTAGCCGTCGTGATCTAAGAGTTCATGAGTTCAGCGATCTTGCTCATTCCGATTAGGCATGTGTAGAAGGACATGATGATGAGCTCCTAGAAGCTCCTGAGGCCAGCCCTAACATGGTAATTGAGAATGGGAGAGTGTTCAATGACCTCCCTGCATTGAAGAGGTGGTTACAGGCGTTTGTAGTGATACAAAAGAGACCTTACAAGGTCTTGCATTCATATGCGGAGCGCCGTTACACAGTTGTGTGTGACAAGGAACACTGCCCATGGAGGGTTTGTGCAAGGAAGCAAAAGGTCACAGGAAAGTGGAAGATCACAAAAGTTTTCAGGCCACACAATTGTGTTGAACATCAGCTGACACTGAGGCATCAACAGTTGACATCTACCCTCATTGCCAAGCGGTTGACGAGAATATTGCAGGGAGAACCAAACATGAAGGTTAGGACAATTATCAGGACCGTTGAGATGTTGTATGGAGATTATGTGATAACTTATGGTAAAGCTTGGAGGGCTAAGCAGCGAGCGTGGAAGATGATATATGGGGACTGGGAGGATGGGTACGAGCAGCTGCCAGTACTTTTCAATGCAATCAAAGTAGTGAATCCAGGCATGCATTATGAGTACATCCCAAAACCAAATGCATGGAAGGATGGGAGGCAGATATTCTTCCGTGCTTTCTAGTGCTTCCCTCAATGTGTCGAGGCCTTTAGCCACTGTCGTCTTGTCTTCTCCATTGATGGTACGTTCTTGATTGGCAAATATCAAGGCACACTTCTTATAGCCATATCCTATGACGTGAACAATAAGTTGGTTCCTTTGGCATTTGCTTTGGTTGAGAAGGAGAACAATGACAGTTGGGGATGGTTCTTAAGGCTAGTCCGGATACACTCAAATGCTCCGTTGAAGACATTGAGCGCTTTCGACAGAGAGTCAGGGACGACAACATGCGTAGCTTCCTAGATGTAAGATTCAAAATATTCTTTCAAACATATTATTAATACGTTAGATTCTTTCAGTTAACATAATTTTGTACAATAGAATCTGTCACGTCGGCTACGCCGTGCGGCTACTCGTTGTGGTTGTAGGACAAACACGACGCAAGACGTGTACATTCCTTCCATATCAGAGGAGGCTTGGGTTCCTCTAGCCAAGTAGCTATAGGGGACGGGGACGAGGACAAGGATGACATGGACCAGAGGCACGAGGAGCTTGGCCCCTCTCAGCTCCATGATGCTCCCTCGACTCAGCCTACACAGCCTCCAGGCGCTAGGCGACGCCGTCCACCTAACCCTTACACTCTAGGTATGAGCATTGTCGGTCACAAGGGTAAGGGTAATAATAGGAGATTGTGAGGGTTATGGTAGATGTTAGTATGTACTATTATGGATTTTGTATTTACTTTCCTATAACTATTTGGGACTGTATGGACATTATGGACTATTTGGACTGTGCAGGACATGTTATGGTGATTGTGATGTTCGTTGTGGTTGCATTGCGCTCTTTGGATGATTAAATATTTGGATTATATAATGATGTCTCTGTTTGTAACTGTGGATGCTCCTGAAACAAGGAAAACTCTTGTGATTTTTTTCCATGAATCATTAATCATACTACACTGCTAAAAAGGCATAAATGTAGTACACTGCTAAAAAGGCACAAATGTAGTACATAGATCAAATGAGACACATATGTTTGTGTTTCTTGTTTATCTACTGCCTGTTGGATGGTTGGCTTGGGTTGCTGTTCCTGCAGCGGCTTCTAAACATGTGCGGTTTGAGGACTGATGTATGGATGCCGCTGGCAAAGTGACATAAATTTTGTGCATGTTTCATTGAACATAACAAGTTTAAGCTGTTATACATGTCTAAAGATTACAAACATAGAAGACAACAAAGGGGGAAAAATAAAGCAAAGTGTTCAACGAATAAGTAGAGCGATGCATCGCAACCAACAGTGTAACAATGGATTGAGGGCCTATAGAGTAACTTGTATACAATATTACTGCTTAAGTTATATAGGATGTAAATTATGCAAAACCTTCAGCTTCTTTAACATTCCATCAATTCTTAGAGGAAACAAAATGTGGCATTGTGTTGCATTACAGGATTGGCTTCTTATATGATTATTAACTTCATTTGAGTACAAAAATACAAATGAGCAACAATAGTAAGCTATAACCATATGCCAGAATTATGACTGTAATACAAATGCAGCACGTGATCACATTTCAATACGTCCGTAATATTAAGTTGAATATTATGACCGCAAATAATGAAAACAACCACATAATGAAAAGTCCAATACTATGCCATATTAAACAACATAATAATACTAGAAGTACGTGCTGACACTAGACATAGGGGGCAAATGCACTTTCAAATCCTCAGTCTAAAACATACGAAGTAAGCAACTCATCATCCGAGTACTAGTCCTCTACCACAACCCTGTTGTTGTGGCTAGGCTCACCTGTATTGCTCTGACCTGCCTGTTGCCTGTAGTAAGCAAACTCTGCTTCATCTGCGGCCTCAGCGGCCTGAGTGAAGAATGCGTCATCATCCTCCTCTGCCTGCAAGCCCACCTCTGCTAGAGTGATAAGCTCGCTCAGTCTGCCAATATCGTCCTCAGCCTCCTCCGCCTGCAAGCCCGCCTCTACTAGAGCGATAAGCTCGCTTAGTCTGCCAGTGTTATCCTCAGGCTCCTCCGCCTGTAAGCTCACCTCTGCTAGAGTGATGAGCTCACTCAGTCTGCTAGTGTCTTCCTCATCCTCGTCCTCCTTATCAGACAACATAATCGGTGATTGAACGGTATGACCAGCTCACGATCTGTGCTCATCTAACTTCTTTTCCTCATACCTTGCAAGAGCCACCTCTACGGCATGTTCCTCGCTGCATCCAATCTCTTCATGTATAAAATGCAATCAGTTAGTAATGTGATTATATTACATTTAAAATTAGGCAACGAAAAAAGGCTTTCAAGCACTCATTGGCATATAATGCAACAACAAGCTCGTTCAAGACCTACATCTGTACTCTTGTCTCCTCCCTTGCCTCCTTCCTTACCCTCTCCTCCTCTAACGTCATCTGTCTCTCCAATCCCCATTTGTCAAGCCCAACATCGATCAGGTTACAAATACCACACTGTCTAGCAAACTCACGCATCTTTTCTTTGTGATGTTTAACGAATAGGTTGACGTAGTCAGGTCGATATCCCCTCTTCCGTGCAATTACTTGCCTCCCCTTTAGTTCATCCAAGAACTTAGCTTGACCATCATAACATTCCCACCTGCATTTCCTAGTACTCTGTTCAAACAAAAAATTATATCATATATGTCTTAGCAAAAGAAACAAATACGATTTCATGTTTACCACAAAAATAACCAACCTCATCATAGTCAACCATATGGCCACAATAATGGCATATTCCAAGCTCCGAAGGGACTACGCCATAGTTGGATTTAACACCACATTCGCATATGACAGGAGGTGCTTTGTAAATTACCCTTTCTTTCTTCTTTTCCTTAACCTTTCACGGTTCTTCCGGCCATTGGTTCTTAGGACCATACAACCACTCCTTGAAACAACACTTCGCTATTGAAAACACCTAAATAAGGTGACATTAGTACATGAACACATATAGCTCAACATTTCAACACATACACTTTGCACTTACTTCATGCTTGTTTGGACACACAAACTCCAACGTATTCTCAGGGTTTATCACAGCTCGATCTCCGCAATCACACAGAGGAGGTTCCTTGAGTCGTCTAACTACGGCTATGTGCTTCTCCTTAGCCGTCATTGGTGGAGTGTTAGGGGGTGGAACCCACCGCTTGAAGTGCTCACGTGAATGTCTCCCTCTAAACCAATCATTGAAAAGAAGGTACCTAAGGTCAAACTTGTCTGCACCGTCGATCCACTGAAAGAAAAAGCACCTCTCATGGTCCTACACAATAAGATTCCAACAAAATATTAGTAGCATACTTACACAAATAAAGAAAAAAAGAGAGTGGAAACAATTTCTTACATTAAAACGACTGCATGTGTAGAAGCACCACACCACTGTGTCCGGATGTTTCGATTGAAACACGTGGGCCGGGAAACCACAGTCACAGTAGGGACAGGGAGGTCAGGAGGGACGGGGGCATCTTTGCTAGACGCGTCAGGGTATAATTCTCGAGGACGGCCCCGTTTTCACCAAAACGCCTCCCGATACATTTCTTGCATCTAACAAAACAGATATAATTTAACAAACAAAAATCAAAACAACACAAATTAATGTCAATGAGAACCATAACTACAATACAATCAATTTCGTTCTAAGAACCGAAAGCAATTAACATTTAACCCTAAACCTATGGTTTCTCATTTGATGCACAACAATGAACCCATAACATAACTACATGCGTTGTGGTTACCTAGGTTTGCTATCTTTTTTCACGTCTTGGCATCATCCTATGGTTGTATAATACAAATATTAAGGGATAGAATGAAACCCTAAGTAATGACGATTTTTAGGTTGAAAAATCCGACTAATATATACCGAATCAATGCGAAAAAACTAGGAGGGGAGCGATGATACCTTGCTCTCGAAGATTTACGGATCAAATCAAAGTTTCCAATGTCCAATATGGCGATTCGTGAGGTAGGGCGAAGTGGGGAGAGAAAAATCCGAGAGGGAGGAGAGAGAAGAGGAAGAAGGCTCGGACAGAAAGGTTGGGGCCGGGGTTAAAACAGCAACTCAGCGCCAGTAACCCTGGCGTCGAGCTCGGTGCCAAGATCTACGGCGCTGAGCTCAGCGCCAGGGTTACTGGCATCGAGCTGCCTGCCATGTCACCGTCACGTCTACTTCGAGCCCAAGATCTCGGCGCCGGGACGCTGGCACCAAGACGTGTAAGCTCGACGTCTGCAACAATGACGCCGCGCCAAGAGTCCATATTTTAAAATCTTTCCTTCATGGCCGTATTTGTGAAAAAAAATAAAAAAAAGAGCTAAAAATAAAAAATTCGGGCAATAGGCATACCGCGCGTATTCCTGGTGTCCTACCATGCAAAAGACACATGGGCCAGATAATATTGCCGGCGTCGCTAACCCACACTGACCACCGATGCAAGCAGGGCATCTTTGACTCATCTGTTTTGTTTCTTAAGAACGTGGCCGGGCAGATCTTTTATTTCATCTGAAGAACAGCTAACCTGAGAGTTCGCATTGTTGACTTGTTGACCATTGACACCACCTCAATATTTCTCAGTACTCCCTCCATTTAAAATTAAAGATATTTTGACTTTCTTAGATATGTATAGCTTTTACTACATACTTAGATATATACTCCATTCCAAATTAGAAGATGTTTTGGTCTTTTCAAATATATGTACATTGATTTCACTATGTACCTAGATATAGTGTATATTTAAGTGTATATAGCTTATGAATCTAAAACGTCTTATAATTTAGAATGGAGCGAGTACTATGCTACATCACCTTGTTTAATGTTCGTGAAACTCTCTTGGGGGTGTTTGGTTTTCATGGACTAAAGCATTTTGGACTAAAATCTGCACTTTAGTTGGACTAAACAGATAAACACTTGGACTAAAAGTGGACTAAAATCATTTAGTCCTTTAGTCCACAAAATTGAACTAAAATGGACTAAAAGGTGTTGGGGACACACATGCCTCTCATTTATTGCTCTCTCTCTCTCCACTTTAGTCTATTTTAGTTCAAGGAACCGAACACCACTTTAGTCCACTTTTAGTTCATGGACTAATGTGAACTAAAACTTTTAGTCTATAGACTAGAGAACCAAACAGGGCCATAATATCCCTGAAACTCTCATAAAACCCCATTAAGACTGGCTTTAATAAACAAACTCTTTCACATCGTCCTATCGCCCTAATGCATTTGGACAATTTAATTTTAAATATAAATTTGTATGGAAATTAAAAAAATATCAAGAACTTCACGTAGTTTTTTTAATAGTTTTGTTGATCTGAAATGAAGAACCTTGGGACCTTAAAAACCATATGTTTATAAATAGAACCTAAAATTCATGCACGATCTATTTTGCTTGTATCTAACATCATAGATTTTGCAGTTTTGAAATCAAAATTCTTCTTGGATGTTATATTTGAATTCTTCGTTGACCCTTTTGGCCCTAAAATGTTTTGGTACAAATATGAAAAAATCATCTAAATTTATATTTCAGAAAGTAGCATTTTGTCGTGTACTAATTTCTTATCATATGAGTTCAAGTGAAATTTAAAGTTTCTTAACAAAGTGCGTGTGCAAAATTAGAGTAACATGCTTTTTGTTAAGTAACTTTAGATTCCAAATGAGCACATATGTTGGGAAGTCACATAAAAGTACTACTTTCCAAAAAACTATGAGTTTTATTATATGATTCTTTTAGATTTTTGAAATTATTTTGGGCTTAACTAATTAACCCAAAACACAAATTTAGCATTCTGATAAGTTGTTAATTTCAAAAAATGCAAAACCTGTATATGGTTCTAGTACAAGCAAAATGAGTCATGCATGATAGCATCTCTTTTAGAAAAGTACATGATTTTTAGAGGTTCGCAGATTCTTGGATCAATAAAAATATTTTGAAAAAAACAACTTGTACCTATAAATGTCATACTTGTGTAGAAGCTTTGATTTGGGTTTTTTTTCACTATCACTGGTAAGACAATTTTGAATAAAAATGTAGCTTTAGTAAAATCGCTTTCTAGGTGGGCAATTTTTGTAGAAGTCATTTCTCCTATGGAAGATTTATGAAAGTCGGTCCACCAACAAACGACATATTTTACTATTTTTTGAAACTGAGTGGATAGATACTTCCTTTATCTCAGAATAAACACATGTTACATTTCTCGACTAGTTAAACTCTTCTAACTTTGACTAGTTTAGGAAATAATATAATGATGCTTATCACCCATCATGAATATTGATACTTTTGTGTATATGTTTGGTTAATCTTAAAAAGCTTTGATTCCTCGATAAACATGGTGTATATGTATTTTCGGTTTGAGGGAGTGTACTTTTGTAAATTTTCATATAAAATGTACTAAAAAAGTGCATTTGACCGACATGCAGCAGCCAGCAAGACTATGGTCCTTCAGCGTGTGTCACACTGGCAGTGGGATACTGCGTTGTTGACCATAGTGGCCCCACACCCCAATCATCGTTTGATTATTCAAGTACCGATTGTAATAACTGTACCAAGGAGTTACGACAACACCAAATGGTATGCAGGCTTTGGTCATACTGACGTGGTTTAGCTTAAGTATGTTAGCAAGTATTATGTACTCGGCATTGGACAGCCTAAACCTTCATAAGAAATAATTTGAATTTTGCCATGGTAAATTTGAGGTTTCGCTCGTTTGACATCCCCAGAGGAGATTCTCTATCAAATTTGGGTTTCACTCGTCCAGAGAAGATTCACTAAAATGTCATTATTAGACGGGTATAGGAATCAAAATGTCGTTCTCCTATTTTGTCTGAAATCTAATACTCCCTCCGTTCGAAATTATAAGATATCTTAGCCTTTCTAGATACATTGATTTTATTATATATCTAAGTATAATGTATATTTAAGTACATAGCAAAAGCTATAGGAATCTAGCAAAGCTATGATTTTACAGCGAAGCTCAAGTGTGATGATGACAAAATGGCAATTAAAAATTCTGCTCGATCTGGAAGGCCTGATGGAAGGGGGAAAAGGAATGGAGAGGAGCAGCAGTGTAAATACACAGTGACCCAGCTGTGTTGTTCATCATGCTTCATGGGTGCTTATATAGAGAGAAGGTGACGAAGATAAATATGTCTCCTTCCTACCCCTCCTTACAATAAGTAGGAAGAGAGATAATTGGCATTTTGTTTTTTTAATGTCGGGGGGGGGGGGGGGGGGGGGGGGGCAGAGAGAGAGCGGATAACTGCTTTTTGTGGTTAGAAGATCTTTACAGTATCTCTAGGACCTCCAGTCCTAGAACACCAGAGAGAAGGGAGAAGAAAGAGTCTGGGGTAAAAAAAGACATTTCGTCATCTTTCTCTATATAATAGGCGCAGTGTTTTTGGGTAAACTTTGCATGAACCAGAGTGTCCAACAAGCACCAACCAATTAGACTATTTTCAGTACCGGTTATTTTTAGTGTCCAATGGCATCGTAACATCACTTTCAGTCCCCTTTTCAGTGTCCAATGGCATCGTAACATCACTTTCAGTGTCCCGTGGCAATATTTTTCCTAATTGTTTTTAATCATGAACATTGAACGGACATGAAGAATTTCAGAAGCAATGTCATTCAACTTGAAAATACAATGCAAACATCCAAAAAAGAATACAGTCAATAAAGAACTAACGACAAAAAGTAAGTGCCTAAGTCTGTGTTTAGTTCCTAAAAAGTGCTACAGTAGCTACCACATCGAATCTTACGATACGTGCATAGAGCATTAAATGTAGACGAAAAAAAAACTAATTACACAGTTTGGTTGGAAATCGCGAGACGAACGTTTTGAGCCTAATTAGTCCATGATTGAACACTAATTGCCAAATAAAAACGAAAGTGCTACAGTAGCCAAATTCCCAAATTTCACGAACTAAACACAGCCTAACTCATATAATTTTGAATTGCTACTGTCCGAGAAAACCTGGAAAAGGCATTCAGGCTTGCAACTTGTTGCAGAATTAGGTTTAAGATGCAAACGACAAACGATACTACTCCATTCCGCAAATAATAAAATAGCTCACTTGAGCTTCACAGCAAAAAGTAGCTGAATAATGACATAAATAGATTATCCATATCTACTAATAAAGAACTCATGTTGTTACCGAGAATAAAACCAGAGTTCCATCTTCAGATTCTCCTAAATATTAGATAATCTACTGCTTCCTTATGTGAACACACAGTAAGGAAAGACGGTATTGAAAAGGCTCCCTGCTATGGTACTGTAGCCGCTGTAGAGGCATGCGCTGAACGGCTCACCTGCCGTACTGTAGCCACATGCATGGACATGCGCAGAAGTTAGTTCGGCTGTGTTATCTAGTCACTGTTGCGGCATGGGAGTTGTACTAAGATTAAATGGATAGAGTTGTATATATAGTTTGCCACTGCAACTCAACAAAGAGAGTTTAGTTTTGTCATCTCCTATACAGAGCTCCGGCCAATGCTGGTGCTTGTACTGTATGTATGATATGTTCTCCCTCTTTTCTACCTCTAGCCATAGTGTGTGTGATCGAACAGCCTCTGTCGTGCTTGGTTGTGGTCGGCAAGACTAGTGAGTGATCGACTCACCTGAGCCAGTGATCCTGTGGACTAACAAGTGGTATCAGAGCCGTACAAGCGCCGTCGCTGGGCTAACCGCTGACGATGACAAACGATTCGGAGATGGGCGACAGTAGTGGCACTACTGTGGCTTCCTAGCCATGACCAAAGGTCGTTGTTCGCACGGTGCGGGAGGTCAGCAGCACTAGTTGGCTGATGTTGATTCGCATCAAATATGGAGAGTGGTCGGTGACCATGAAGGTCAAGCTCAGAGCCCGACGGCTCTAGAATGTTGTTGATAAGGGCACCGACAATGAGGAAGACGACATGTCAGCATTGGAGGCTATCCTCGCTACTGTACCGGCGGAGTACAGGAAGCCGTTGGGGGCGAAGAGCTCTACTAAGGAGGCGTGGGAGGCTATTGTGGCGATGTGCGTCGGTTCCGACCACGCAAAGAAGGCGACGGCCTAGCTTCTGAAGTAAGAGTACGCCAACCTCAAGTTCAAGGATGGTGAAATAGTGGAGGACTTCTCCCTGCGTCTGCAGACGCTCATCAGCAAGCTGAAGAGCCACGGCGTCACCATCGACAAAGAGAAGGTGGTCTATAAGTACCTCCATTCTGTGCCGGCAAAGTACATCTAGATCGCTCTCTCCATAGATACGATGCTGGACTTGTCCACCCTCACCATTGAGGATATGACAGGCCATCTGCAGGCGGTGGACGAGCGCCTAAAGCAGGCGACAGCAACAAAGGACAGCGACAAACTACTGCTGACAGAGGAGGAGTGGGCTACTCGGAGGAACTTCGGGGTAGCCTCCTCTAGCCGTGGTGGCGATGGCAAGTACCAAGGCTTCTCCGGAGAAGAAGCAGGTCGACCCCAACACCTTCAGGCGCTGCGGAAAGACGAGCCATTAGGCACGAGAGTGCCCAAATCGCAAGCACGAGAAGAAGGCTGAGGCTCATCTGGCGTAAGCTGATGATGATGATGAGGCCACTATCTTAATGGCGATGTTATGTGCACTGCACGACGTCGAGGCCGAGGAGAAGGAAGAGGCAACGACGGTGGAAGGACCCAGGAAAACCCTGAAGGCTATCAACCTCGATGAACCACGTGCTCAAGTCCACCTCGAACATGTCGGCGCCGAACAGGAGCAGCGGTGGTACCTGGACTCTGGTGCCAGCAACCACATGACGGGCTCCAAGGCATCCTTCTCCGAGATCGATGATGATGTTACCGGTACGGTGAAGTTTGGTGACATCACTGAGTTCATGGATGCCTTCCACGAAGGTGAGGAGGTGCGGTTCCGTAGGCTGGACGATATCATCGGTGGCACAGGGCCCTTAGGACTGGCTAGTCGGCTGCTCAATGACCAAGAGTTACTGCTCGTCAGCGCAGAGGAACCACCCACATTCGCGCTGACTGAGCGTGACGGAAACTGGCGACGGGCGATGCTGGAGGAGATGAAGGCGATTGAGGAAAACGAGACATGGCAGCTCATCGATCCACCTCCAGGATGCCATCCAATCAGCCTGAAGTGGGTGTACAAGGTCAAGTAGGACGAGCTTGGTGCCATTGTCAAGCATAAGGCGCGCCTCGTCGCCCGAGACTTTGTTCAGTGCTAGGGCATAGACTTCGAGAAAGTCTTTGTGCCGGTAGCGCGTATGGAATCCGTTCGTTTGCTACTAGCTTTGGCAGCAGTAAAGGACTGGCGCGTCCATCACTTGGACATTAAATCGGCCTTCCTCAACGATGAGCTGGCGGAGACGGTCTTCGTCAGGCAACCTCCAAGTTTCGCCGTCAAGGGAGAAGAGCACATGGTGCTCCAACTACGCAAGGCGCTCTACGGGCTGCGGCAGGCCCATGCTGGGCGAGCTTGGGTTCCAGCGGTGTGCAACCGAGCACGCGCTCTACACACGACGACGGGGAAGGAGGAGCTCGTCGTTGGCATGTATGTGGATGACTTGAACGTCACCGGTGAGCATACGGAGGACATCAATAGCTTCAAGCGCGAGATGGTGGCTCATTTTTAAATGAGCGATCTCGGCGCACTCTCCTACTACCTCAGCATCGAGGTGAGACAGGGGAAGGAGGAACTCATGCTCGGTCAGAGCGCGTATACCTCAAAGCTGTTGGAGCGGAGCGGCATGGCTGAGTGCAAGCCATGTGTGACTCTGATGGAGGAGCGGTTGAAGCTGACGAAGGCCAGCACCACGGCGAAGGTGGATGCAACACTCTACCAGAGCATCGTCGGCGGTCTGCGCTACCTAGTCCACATGAGGCCGGACATTGCGTTCGTCGTGGGCTACGTCAGTCGCTTCATGGAGGATCCCAGAGAGGATCACTGGGTTGTGGTGAAGCGGCTACTGCGCTACGTCAAAGGGACGGTGGATCATGGGATCATCTTTCCCAAGACCGGCAGGAGTAGGCTGCAGCTCATTGTGTTCAGCGATGTAGACATGGCAGAGGATATCGACAGACGGCGGAGCACCTCTGGAGTGCTCGTGTTCCTCGGGTCGACTCTAATTTCATGGTTGTCGCTGAAACAAAAGGTGGTAGCGCTATCTACGTGCGACGCAAAGTACGTAGTGGCGGCCACAGCGGTGTGCCAAGTTGTGTGGCTGCGCCGACTGCTAGGCAAGCTGACCGGTGCGGAAGCTCACCCACCAGCACTGATGGTGGACAACCAGCCCGCCATCGCCCTCGCAAAGAATCCGATTCTGCACGACCGGAGCAAATACATCGACGTAAAGTTCCACTTCCTCAGGGACTGTATCGATGAAGGGCAGATCATCACCGAGTTCGTCCAAACTGATTGGCAACTCGCGGACATTCTCACTAAGCTGCTCGGACGTCTTCAACTCACGGAGCTGAAGGAGATGATTGACATAGAGGGAGTACAAGGGATAGCAGTAGGATTAGGGAAAAAATTGTTAGATAATCTACTGCTTTCTTGTGTGAACACACAGCAAGGGAAGGCGACGTCGAAAAAGCTCCCTACTGTGGTATGTAGAGGCAGGTGTCGAACGGCTCACCTGCCGTACTGTAGCTATATGCAGGGACAGGCGTAAAAGTCAGTCCTACTGTGTTATCTAGTCACTGTTACAGCATGTGAGCTGTACTAGGACTAGATGGATAGTGTTGTATATATAGTTTGCCACTAACTCAACGAAAAGAGTTCAGTTTTGCCATCTCCTATACAGGGCTCTGGCCAACGTTGGTGCTTGTACTGTATGTACTCTCTGTTCTCCCTCTTCTTCTCCCTCTAGCCATAGAGTGTGGTCGGACAGCCTATGTCGGGTTCAGCCATGGTCGGCACGACTGGTGAGTGGTCGATTCACCTGAGCCGATGAACCTGTGGGCTAACAGTAAACATATCCATCTTACCTCTGGAATTCCAGAACCAGTGCCAAAGCTTAGCATACAATGCACGTTCGCGGAACTCTCAAAGCAAGCAGGCTCTCCAAACTATGACCTAGCCTCTTCCATGAATTGCGAGCAGAATGAGATCGAGTAAATGTGCACTGTTGTGGTGGGTCTATGCACTGGAGCACCCTCACAATTTCTGCATCTTCTTGTAGGTTCTTTGACCAACTAATAAGCCTTTAAATTCTCTTGAACAGGCGGACGAGCTGTAATGGGCAAAAGATTCATGTCAGTCAGCGGAGAAGGTAGTCTATTTTCTCTTCTATACAGGTAACCATGTATTTTCCACATACGTGAATCTGTGAGTGAAAGCTAAGCTACAGTGATTATTTGCCTCTGGAGTCAGACCACATGCTCAATGCATCCATTCATATGAAGTGATTCTGTATGTCAGAATTAAATGTAACATAACCACCTTTGTAATGTAGAGGCAAGTTTCAAGTTATTATCTCTAACTGGTAGTCATTCTCCATTGGGAACAATCTCTTCTCATCACAGGTTTTGGATATGAACATGATGATGTCTGGAGAACAAATATAAATTTGCTAAGGAATTACTACATTAGTAGGTTAAGTTATTTTTTTCTCAAATTTGTAGAATCTTTTTTTTTATTATTTTTTGCAGATTTGCAGAACTGAGTTTTCTAGCATCCTTTTTGGGACCTTTTTTTTTCTTCAAGGAGTGCGAAGGCTGGGGCCTGCTGCTGCTAATATGTCCCATGTTGGACTCGGTAGTCGGTGTTACAGCCATGGGATATAACTGCTGGAGTCCTGGTAGTTGCTTTTGCTCCCATGGAAATATGATCATTTGATAATTAACTTCTGAAAGCAGTTGAATAAATAATCATTGGATACAGCAGAAAATATGGATCAGCATTTTTTTCCCTTGGTCTAATCTTTACCTCAATCTGGTCTTACATGTTCTTGTTCACGAGGATCATTCTACCAACTGGGTTGTAAGTTGTAACTTTTTTGGTTGAAATTAGTAACAGGCACTGCCTAAGAAAGCAGTAACCAGTTTTAAAATGCTATTGGGATCCTATTCGTGGCCATTTCAGTAAAGACTGAACACCCAAGGTGAATGAATGAATGCATTCAATAACATCCAGATGGAAAAAAGGTGAGGCGAAAGAGGAACATCTGTCTTAAGATCAGATTTTTGCCTGTCATAACTCCTATTGAAGCTTGTGGTGGATAAGGTCTTCTCCTCATTTCATCTAAATCAAGATTCATCTCCCATGCAGCACGGTTCACAGATTGGATTAACTTGTTGTTCCGGGCAGGATCTAGATAGAGACCATCCTGGGCGAATATGCCCACCTGGCTATCTAGACGCTTGCTGCGATTAATAATTTCTGCATTATTTGAAATAGTGTGTTCCCTACAAGCAATTTTCTCAAAATCCGTTGCACCCTCCCAACAATGCGCAACTGGATGCACAATTCTAGTACCTTCACACTCGCAATAACAGCAGCGAACTTCAAAGGTAAAAGACAAACAAAGAGATAATTAGCTTTAAGGTATATAAAGAAGTCACAAAAAATAATATATTAGTTAAATGTCAATTTATGTAGGTGCTTGCATTGTGGAGATAAAATCAATACCTTGAGCTGACAGATCTGATGCAGGGCAGCAAAACAATTGATGGTTGTCATTATTATCTTCATAATTACTAAATTCTGCAAAAAATATTCGGCGTGTTCGCTGGTTGGTTTCTAGGTTGATTTGGGCTGGCTGGTGCTGGTTTGTTGTGAGAGGAAAACACTGTTGGCTGGTTGAATAAGCCTGGCTGAAACCAACAAGCGAACAGGTGAATGTTGCACCTGATCCGTCATCTGGATTTGCCCAAAAGTTAACATGTGAGTAGGGATGAAAACGGTACGATATTTTCCGACTGTATTCGAAACCGAATCCGTTTAGAGGGATTGAGATCTGTCCGTATCCGAGTCCGGATATCCAACATCCGATACCGTATCTGTATCCGAATACTCAAATCGCATATTTATGATGTCGATATCCAATCGTATCCTATCCGACATAGTTGACACTATCCGTATTCGAATCCGAATCCAGACAGAAATATGAAAACAAATATAATATCAGTGATATCCGTCCGTATCCGATCCGTTTTCATCCCTACATGTGAATACTGACCCTTCAATGCTAGAGTCCTTGTTTCCTCGCCAACATTATCATTCACACCACAAATGATACCAAGCTCATAATGGTAGCCCTACAGCACGGAATGGCAAATAAGGAGAGAAAAAAGTAGACCAATGTTACACTACTCAAGGGAAAACCCAGATGGCATCATTATGTATCTGTGCTCAGAAATCTGGAATTAACATAATAACATAGCAGGAAAATAAATGACCTTAGTTTGCTCATAATTCCGCAATGCCGCTTGGACCTTTCCGCGGACAAAACTTTGGTGAACAAGGAAATTTTCTTTTTCATTTGCGAGCATCTTTAGGGCATCTTCAGTTAGCTCAATGATTGGCTCCAGCGATTTAGCAATTGGAAATGACAGTAGTTTAGAGAGCTGAAGAACCTCGTTGGACGAAAGTATATGAGAAGCTTGCAGCAGTGACCTAATAGTAGATTGCACCTTAGGCAAGGATCGCACAACAAATTCACAATATGCATCAGGATCACGGTGAGATGCCGCATGTGCTGCTTCCTTGTAGCCGTTGTCCTCACAGACTGATGTATCATATGCTTCTAGTCTTGCTGTCTGAATTATCTTGCAGATATTCAGATTACTCTTGAGCAAATAAATCATAGCATTATGCTCAGATATCTCAGTGAAGCATGCACGCACAAACGCAAGGAGTCCATTAAGGGACTGAGACTCAACGTGCAGATGATGTCCACCTTGAGTTTTTCCGACGGAGGGAAGGCGGTTTTGTACCAAATAGTGTTGACAATTATGTTAGACAAGGCCACGGTGGTGACAGGTCTGAAATTCTTCCATTGGTAACCGAGGTACCACCTTGAGATACTGGCCATGGATTCTCGGCCCAACGGTCGAGTTGGGCCTTAACCTCGCATCCTGATCGGGGGCGCCCAACCCTATATGGTTGGTGGGCCCCGTCACACTATGCTATAAAGAGAGGTGGGGCCGACGGCTCTCTTCACGAGGTTGACCGAGCTACAGTCCCTACCAACAAAACCCTAACACCGGTCTAGAGGATGTGCAGCCAGTGACGGGAAGCCGCCACCACACTACGCCAGATTTGCACATCACTGCTGGCATCATCACTGCCGGATTTGCGAGAACCGGAAGTGATGTACCTTCACTGTCGGTTATGAGCTTGAAAATGAAAAAATAATTGGGGCTGGACTAAAACCGGCAGTGAAGGACCACATCACTGCCGGTTTGTGGCTTGAATCGGCAGTATTTTGGCGGCCACTCATCACTCCCGGTTTAATCCAAGAGCCGACAGTGATTAGGCTCTATCACTGTCGGTTCTAGCAAAAAAACAACGGTGATAAGCCTACAACACAAAAATGCTGCAGCCGTCCTCTCCTTCCTCCTCTCTTTCATCCCGAGAACAGAGGCGCACGTTTGGACTCTTCCCTCCATTATTGCGGCTGCTCTTAACCATGAAGCTAGTGCTTGGATTTTGAAGAATGGCTTGATCTTTTTGCTTTAAGGTTAGTAACAAACATCCACTCCTTTGATTTTGTTGCTTAATTAGCTTCGTTCTAATGGCTACATTGCTTAATTCTCATTCTAGTTCTTTCTCCATTCTAGAGAGCACTTTTCTAATTGGACATTTGTGCAATGCTCAAATTGTGGTGAATCTATTATACAAACGGTTGGTGTCTATGAATACATTTAAATTCCTAGCTAATTATTCCATGGTGATCAAGATAATCATTGTTAGTATGTGATGCTATAATTAGTTCTTAGAAGTAGAGTAGAATAGATGTTCTTTATTATTGCACAATAATTATTTTTTACTACGATTTTCAATTTATGGGACCGGAGCTACCAATTTCAATTTTTCAATAATTAGTGTACAATAATGTTTTCCAAAAATGGTACTTTCGAGCTATAATTGTTGTTCATGAAGCTCGATTTCTTATTAATTCTTTGTAATTACTGCTTCAGTATTTTTTTGTGCAGAGATGGATCAAGAGTGGATGCATCTGTCCCAAATGGACAAACGATACATGCATGGCGTCAGCCAGTTTATCACCGATGCCAAAGCCCATGCTGGGAATGGGAACCATGTCTTCTGCCCATGCAAAGATTGCAAAAATCATAGGAGCTTTTGTCAAATTGAGTCTATATGATCGCACTTGATTACCAGGGGTTCATGCCAAACTATACGATATGGACTATGCATGGCGAGGTTGGTATGAATGTTCTGCGGGAAAACGATGATGATGTGGACATGCCTGACGTAGCCATCCACGATGCTGACGAGGAACCCGGTGTCAATACGGAACCTATGGCCACAATTAATAATGTGTTTAGGAACACGCTAGCGGACGACACCGAGGATAACGATGGCATTTCTCAGCTGCTACATAATGTAGAAATCGGATGTCTTAGTGAAAGATAGCTGAGAAAGCTAGAGAAAATGAGACAAGACGGCAAAACACTATTGTATAGGGATTATCCAATGAGCAAACTGGAAGCTGACATCATGGTGTTAGACTTCAAATCAACAAACGGATTGAGCGATAAAGGCTTCGATCAGTTGTTAGGTATAATAAGGAAAATGCTCCTAGAAAAAAAACGAGTTGCCAGAAAAGACATACTTGGCCAAGCAAATGATCTGCCCCATCGACCTCGAGGTTGAAAAAATCCACGCGTGTTCCAATGATTGCATATTGTACTGTGGAGAAAAATACAAAGACTTGGACAAGTGCCCCAAGTGTGAAGCTCCATGGTACAAGGAAGGGCCGTCAGATGAGGGTACCAAGACCAGAGGAGGTCCTGTAAAGGTCGTTTGGTATTTTCCTATAGCTCCCCAGGTGCATAGGCTGTTTGCATGTGCAAAGTCAGCCAAGCTGTTGCGCTGGCATAGTGAAGAGCGTAAGAAAGATACACTGATGAGGCACCCTGCCGATGGGCATGACTGGAGGATTATCAATACTATGTTCTATAAGGACATCGGTGGAGAGGTAAGACACCTTTGGTTTTCTTTGAGCATAGATGGGATGAATCCTTTCGACCAGGTTAGAAGCAATCATAGCACCTGGCCAGTGACACTCTGTATATACAACCTTCCACCTTGGGTCTGTATGAAGCGGTCGTACATCCAGATGCCACTACTAATCCAAGGGCCAAGACAACCTGGGAATGACATCGATGTGTTTTTGGAACCACTGATCGATGAACTAGTGGAGATGTTTGAAAAGAGTGTACTGGATGTTTGGGACGAGTACAAAAAGGAACATATCATGATCAAGGGAGTACTTATCGCTACAATCACCGACCTGCCAGGTCGAGGTTCGTTGTTCAGAGAGAAGACAAAAGGCTATACTGGATGTGTCGAGTGCTTGAACGACACCGATGCGGTAAATCTGACAAATAACTCAAAGATAGTTTATATGGGACACCGTAGGTTCCTATCTAAGGATCATCCTTACCACAGGAACAGAAAAGATTTTAACTATACTATTGAGAAACGCTTAGCTCCAAAATATCGAGACGGGCCTGCGAAACTTCAAGAACTTAACAAACTAGAGGTTGTCCTTGGGAAGGGGGACAATGCAGTAGCAGCGCCTGATGGGAGCGTTTGAAAGAAAAAATATGTATTCTAGAAACTACCTTACTAGCCATTTCTGAGTGTACGCCACTGTCTTGATCCTATGCACATCACTAAAAATGTGTGCGCTAACACTCTTAACACCTTGATGGACACCGGTGGGACATCAAAGAATTCACTAGCCACACGCCTGGACATGCAACACTTGAGAATTAGGAAGGAGCTGCACCCCATGGAGCTAGAGAATGGCTAGTTCGAACTTCCGGTTGCGTCATGGACATTGAAGAAGGAAGAAAAGTGTGCGCTTATTTCTTTCTTCAATGAACTCAAACTCTCGATGGGCTACTGTGTGAACCCGAAGAGGCTAGTGAACATAAGAGAACTCAAGTTCAACTATGGCCCTATGAAGGCCCATGACTATCATGTCATTATGACTCAGCTGCTCCCTGTTGCCCTGTGTGGTATCCTCCCCCAAAGGTCCACGCCCCAATCATAAAGCTTTGCTCGTTCTTTAATGTGATCTTAAAAAGGTCATTGATGTGTCCACGCTAGAGCAGCTGTAGCGGGACATAGCCGAAACTCTCGTTAGGCTTGAGATGCATTTCCCGCTGTCTTACTTTGATATCTCATTGCATCTGCTCATTCATCTTGTTGATCAAATTAGAGCCCTTGGCCCAATGTACCTGCATCAGATGTTCCCTTTCGAAAGATTGATGAAAGTTTTTAGGAGGTATGTTAGGAACATATTCAGGCTAGAAGGGGGCATGGTTGATGGATGGTCAACGGAGGAGGCCATTGAGTTCTGCACATATTATCTAGACATCAAAAGGGTCAAAGTTCCAGAATCTCATCACGAGGGAAGACTACGTGGCAAAGGAACGATTGGGGAGAAATCTGTTACAGTAGATGACCCTATTTCTTTTAGACAAGCATAGTTTGTTGTTCTCCAGCAAGCCAAGGGTGTGATGCCATACATTAACGAGCACAGGCAATCGCTGCAAACTCTGTATTCAAGCAGGTCATAGGCTTGGCTGGATAAAAAAACATAAGGAGGAATTTGTCAACTGGTTGCGACGTTGCTTGCTTGGAATAAAGTTGGGTAATCAACTAGATGCCTTAGCTAAGGGACCTTCGAGTACATATCTTAAGTACCAAGGGTATGAGATCAATGGATTCACATTTTACACAAAAAAGCAAGATGGAAAGAGCACATACAAAAATTGTGGTGTTTGTTTTGATGCTCACGACGAAAACGGCAACGTGCAGGTGACATACTATGGTTTCATAGAGGAGATATGAGAGTTAGCCTATGGTCCATTGAAGGCAGCTCTTTTTCACTGCCAGTGGGTTCGGCTCGAGGAAATCAACACTAAAGCGAAGGGTTCACTACCGTTGATCTCACTAAGACCGCATACAGAGACGACCCCTTCGTCCTTGCAAGAGATGTTATGCAAGTCTTCTATGAAAGGGACAATAAGACAAAAGGAAGGCTAAAAGTAGTCCTAGAAGGGAAAAGGAAGATTGTCGGTGTCAATGGAGTGATGGACGATGAAGACTACAGGGACTATCAGGAAATGCCTCCATTCGGGGTAAATGTATCCCTACCTATCATTCAAGAGGGTGACGAACCTGCTTATGTACGGTTTGATCACAATGAGGTCCTCATTGTTGATGCACCTAAAGATAGTTAGATTATTGTTAACTATGTAATCATTATGCACATAACTGTGAAGGATGTTTGATCTTGATGAAACTCTCATCTCCTCTTTCCTCCTCATTAATACTCTGCCAATTCAGCAAATATGTCGACGTATCATTTCTAAACTTTACTCTCTAAATTTAAACACCAGCTAAATATAAATATAAATATAAATATAAATATAAATATATATGTCTAGACTTCCGATAGATGGACATTGGGGCGGTCATTCTCTTCCGAGCTACTACTAGTAGTGAGGGATCCATAGCTCCTCGACGCCACTGGTCCCCAACCAGTTTGTAGTCCCTGCTCGTAATACTCGAAGGAGCCCAGCCCAGCGCCGAGGAGCTGTGGATCCCTCACTACTAGTAGTAGCTCGAAAGAGAATGGCCGCCCCAATGTCCTTTTATCGAAAGTCTAGACATATATATTATAAAATCAAAATAAAAAATTAAAATTTGGGCTGCCTGGGACTCAAACACGGGTCTCGAGGGCTAAGTTGCGGAGTTTTAACCGTTGAGGCAGTCGGAGGAATTCGAAAGGAAGGCAAAAGTTATACTACTTAACCCCTAACTGGTATAGCCACATCACTGTCGGTTTGAGGAATGGCCCCGCAGTGATGGTTCCTCATCAGTGTCCGTTTAGAATTACAACCGGCAGTGATGAGCAATTTCCCAAAGTCATTTAATAATTTATAAAATTGAAACAAAAAATTTGGGCCGCCTGGGACTCGAACATGGGTCTCGGGGGCTAAGCTGCAGAGTCTGAACCGTTGAGCCAGTGGGTGGTATTCAAAATAATTAGAAAAGTTATCCTACTTAACTCTTTACTGCTACACCCACATCACTGTTGGTTTGATGATTCACCCGACAGTGATAATTCCTCATCACTGTCGATTTAGAGTTAAAAACCGACAGTAATAACTCCATTCACCGTCGGTTTTTAAACTAAAACCGATAGTGATGTGTAGATGCTCCTCACATGCCAACAGTGCTCCCACTGACCACAATGGTTGGAACACTGCTCCCACCTACCCCGATAACTTTAGTTCAGAAATAAAAATGTACCACGACTGCTAGCCCCTATAAAATGGCCCTTGGCTAGGAGCTAGCCTCTCCATGCATTTTGGTTTCAGCCAGGCCTTATCAGCCATGATATAATGTTTTTCTCTCACAACAAACCACAGATATCATTATGCGTCGTAGTCCACCAAAATGGTGCACACAAGAGGTACTAGAAGAATGCTACTAAAGATAGAGCAACGCCGAAGATTGGAGATGCCACGAGGTTCACAGAGCCATCCGTTGCGGTGCGCATCTGGAAAAAGGCCATGTATAGACAAGGTAGATTCATTGATGCCACCTTGTCATCTCCAACCGGTATAGCTCGTAGACCACCTTGGTGCTGTTGTTTGCCCCTAGTTGTGCTAGAAGCATGCTACTGAGGTGGTTACATTATAATTTCTTGATACACATTGATTGTAACATTGACCTATACGTAAATAGGTCTTCGTTATCGTATATGGAATTTTAGTGTAAGGTCTTTGTTATCGTATATGTAATTTATTTCTAATATTTTTGTTATTTTTTATGTATTTCATTACTATCTAAATAAATATATCGTTGTTGTTAAAACTTTCCCATTGTACTATCTAAATAAATATATCCTTTACATATATGCACCTTCATTATCGGTTCTACTTAAAAACTGGCAGTGATGTCCATGCCCCCCTATATAAAATAAACCGCCGGCCACATACATCGATCCCACCCACCCACGAACTCTCACAGTTTTATTTCTCACGTTTCACTCTCACTTCTCAAGAAATTCACTCTCTCTACGTGATTTGGTTATGGCTCCTGCATTTTTCAATGGTATTGATATGTTTTCTCCAATATTCTATCTATATTCATTTGATCTATATTTATATTCATGTTTCTTTGCATTCTATATTTATATATATTCTTATTCCTTGCATTTGATCTATATTTAATTATGTTACCACATTTTACTTGGAAGAATTTTTTGTGCATATATTTTATATTCATATTTTTTGGCATTTTATCGATTAGGTGGTATGAACAACGAACCTCCCCCACCACAAGAACCAGGTTTCCACCCTGGTGATGAGCCATTCGCTCCTAATGTGGTCATTCTATGGTTCTCTGTTCCAGCTATTGTATGAAATATTTTCCAATATCTTTTGTTTTTTTATGCTAACAAATAAGTGTAATTAGTTTAATATCGTTGTTGCATACATATATGTCGCAGACTATATCCCCAATAGATTGGCTGTGAACAGTACTTAGCTGGTTCTTTATCTCGGACATCGTCGAGAACATGGCATCTAATGCAAGTGGTTCGCTATGGGCGTGTGAACTTAGTTTTTCCATCCCTTTGAGGGGTGCAAATCATCGGAACCATATCCACGAGACGGGAAGACAGAGCCCGGACATGATAAGCGTCCAATTCAGTGTCGTGCACATCTATTTAGAGGCACTTTGACTTGTTTGCTATGATGTGCCTAATTTCTCGCACTTCAAGGCACTTGCTTTGAATGCTGGTGATATCCCCATCCCGCAAGCAAGCGAATGGTTTGCGAGCTACAACCATACGGATGTGGTAAAATGGTCACTTATACCTAAGTCGTGGTTATTTGTTATTTATTATTGTAATAACATTCTCTAATTTTTTTCCTTTTTCTCCGCATGCAGATTACGCTCTAGGACCTTACCTATGCTGCATGTGGCTTGTGGACCGTTCTAGACCATGCTACGGAGCAACTCGGATACGATTGGGACTTCTGCAATAGTAACATCGGCCAGCTCACTGTAGAAGGACGTTAGTACTGTATAAGGATTACTAATAGGGACAGTGGTCATTCAGTAGGTTACATCTATGACCGACCATTCTTTCGGTATTGTGAGGCACGAGAGAGTGCACTCATACGGGCATTAGACTTCATCGATACAAGTGGATACATAATCCGTGACATCAATTACCATATATGGCTACAGAGGCATGTTTGTGTGCGTGGCCCGATCGAACCCGGCAGTGATTCCGATAGTAATTAATGTTTATTAGGTTGGTTTCAAGGTCGTAGTTTAATTGGGTTCTAATTTTAATTTATACGGCTTTGTGTGTTTAATTATTGTCATGCATGTAATTCGTGTAACATTTGTTGGGTAACTAGAAATATACATTCCGGTATCATATTCGTCTCAACCTTTTTCTTAGGCTTCCATGTGCCACGTGTGAAGAAAACACCAAATTTAGGATTTTTCAGAGATGGTTTGCTACTTTATGAGGTTTAATTGAATTTCCACGCGACGACACCGATTAATTATAGGTTGAACTAAGTCTACCCATGAAAAGATCTGGAATGGTACCAAACTTTTACATAGGCTCTAATGTGCCCTAGGAATAAGAATTTTTGTGGAGGTGGATGACAAAATCTATTGGGTCCAAGATGAAATTCACCCTCTTTTGTCTCATTCGGTATAGAGAAAAATATAATAAATAAAAAACTAATCAGAAAAAGATCAGATCCTGTGTGGGGTCTTAATTTGGGTGTACATGCTTGCCAAAAAAATTTCAAGCCATTTTGATATAGGCGGAGTATGAATGCTTTACAGAGTTACATATGCCTTTTCATCGAACCATACATAGGTTATCAAGGTTTTTTATGGTTCATAGGTATTCCGATATCATATTCGTCTCAAACTTTTTCTTAGGCTTGCACATGCCACGTGTAAAGCAAACACCAAGTTTGGGATTTTTCAGAGATGGTTTGCTACTTTCTGAGGTTTAATTGAATTTTCGTGCGACGACACCGATTAATTATAGGTTGAACTGAGTCTACCCACGAAAAGATCCGGAATGATGCCAAACTTTTACACAGGCTCTAATGTGCCCTAGGGATAAGAATTTTGTGGAGGTGGATGAAAAAATCTATTGGGTCCAAGATAAAATTTACCCTCTTTTGTCTCATTCAGCACACAGAAAAATATAATAAATAAAAAAACTAATCAGAAAAACCTAAGATCCTGTGTGGGGTCTTAATTTGGGTGTACAAGCTTACCAAAAAATTTCAAGCCATTTCGACATAGGAATACATATGCTTCTATTTATTCAGTATATAAAAGAAATTTTTTAATATATATATAAACATCACTGTCGGTTTTAAAAAACCGGCATTGATGAGAATAAACCGACAGTGATACTGTTTATCCCTGTCGGTTTATTTTGAAACCGGCAGTGATATATAAAAAATTAAAAAAAATTATGCCAGCCCTCGGGTTTGAGCGTGGGTCTCGGGCTATAGATTTCAGAGACTTAACCGCTGCGCTAGTATAGGATGTGTGCCAAGGGTTATTTACTTTTTTCTTTTGACCTTTAGGCTGCTTAAAAAATTATAAAATAGAACAAAATTTTTTGGGCTGCCTAGGACTCGAACACGGGTCTCGGGGGCTAAGTTGAGGGGTCTTAACCGTTGCGCCAGTAGGAGGAGTTCGAAAGAAAACAAAAACTTATCCTACTTAACATCTAACTTAACACCTAACTGCTACACCACATCACTGCCGGTTTGGAGAATGACTCGGCAATGATGTACCCCATCACTGTCAGTTTATAAGCAGAACCGGCAGTGATGAGCTACTGGTATAAAAATGACGCGGGTTGAAATTATCCAAATTCATTTCAACCACGCGCCAACCCCTCCCCCCGTGCCGCCAGAGCACCACCCCGCGCTAGAGCACCGCCCCACGCCGTCCACCGCCCCACGCCGAAGCACCGCCCGAGCACCACCCCATGCCGGATCATCGCCCCACGCCGTCCACCACCCCAAGCCAGAGCACCGCGCCATCTGTACCAAGCAGGAGCACCATGCCGTCCGGAGCACCACGCCTTCTGTCCCACTGCCGAGGCCTTCAGGAGCGCGTGGACAGCTGCTTTCCCACCCCCATGGTGAGTGTGTGGCTCACTGCCCGCTACGTGTCTGATGAAATGTCCCACAGCTGCTTACTTGAATCAGTAGAGGCTTTTCATTGACCAAGTACTACAACTTATTGTTTGATATGATAATTTACTTGCCATAATTTATGTTACTGCTACTTTATTGCAATGCTAGCATACAGTTTGATCATGAACGTCTAGTCTATAGTGCCACCGATGCTCAATGTTTTTGGATGTGAGGATGGAGTATATATATTTTAGACATATAGAACTAATATATGCACATCTTAGCATGGACCTAATAGGTACAGGTGCAACTACAACCAATTTCTAAAAGATTTGGGTCTTCTTACTCCTTTCACAAATCTCATTCCTAGAGCTGATTATGAGTCACTTCAAGTTTCAAGCTTATGCAAAAGCCAAGATAAAGAAAAGTTAATTGGACTGAGGCTAACTACAAGCAAACGAGGGTTGTTCGATCAGTATCAGTCAAGAAGAAACAATCATTATCAAAGAAGATTGGAATTTGGAAAGATGCTTACCTGCACTGATACTTGTGAAAGAACCTCGCGCCGATGGTTGGGGGATTTATAGTGAGACTGAAGACTCTGAGACATCTCTAGGAGTATATCCAAAAGTCTTAAACTAGCTCTCTAAATCATCATTTGGTTTTTAACGAATAAAAAAATATTCTTTATATTTTTCCTACATCTAACAACTTTTCTTTATCTTGTATGCATTGTAGAGGGTTCAATGCACTTAGACTAAGGTTATGATGACTTAATATATTAATTGGACTGAGGCTATGGTCATGTGCAATGATGATATAATCATAAGTTGTAGTAACTATTACTGAGGCACGTGAATAGTTGTTTTACAAACACTCCTATCTATGCAATGGTTGTGTGTTATTCATAAATATATTAAATTTTATAAGAATACATCATGTTTGAATGACAACCTAATTTACTTAAATGTATAGGCAATAATGGCATGGTATGTAGTGCATGTTGGTCATGTGCCTAGGATTTATTAAACCTAGGAAGATTGCTATGCTCAAGTCAATCGCTACCTTGGTAATTTGCACAAAAAATGCAACCTAGAAGTTGAAGCTTTGAGGGCCTACTATAGTCATTTGGCCTACCTTGCAAACCATAGGCAACCAGCCTACTATGGTCAAATGAATGCAAACCATGGCCATCCGCTGGCACTGGAGATTGAAGAGAAGCCACCCACTGGAGATGTGAAGATTAGAAGAATTGCTCCTTGGTCTTGGAAAGATGTCATGCTTTTATTTATGGTTGTGGTCATTGTTTTTCTTATTTGGAAGTTGATGTATGCTTTGTTTCGTAGAACAGTAGGTGGACTTTGTTGTATGTGGTCAATCAAACAATGAATTTGTTCTAGGTAAACATATGCTATTATTTGACTTTGTTGTATGTGGACTTATTATTAGACTTTGCTTTAAACATATATATATATATATGAACATATGCTATTAGTAGTTGTCCACAGCCAAAACTAACCATGATCATGTCACAGCCATGACTCATCGTCGCCTGTTACCCCATCACCGAAGAACAGATCGGCTGATATCGCTGGGATGGGAGAGCCACATGATCCGACAAACGGTGATGGTGTCAATCAGGACGGTGAGAACGAGCAGCCATGGACCCCGTCCGGCCTGCTCGATCTAGGTCAAAATGACCAAGATGGCTAGGTAACTTTGGTATTATGTGACTATGTAGCCACACATGCTAATCAATTGAGAGGGTCATAACTTACTTGGTGTCTCTAGCAGTAGCCTCCGCCGGCCGAGGAGCCGGAGGGTTTGGGTAGCAGGAAGGCTAGATCCAAGCGAGGCGTGTCAAAGATTCCTATTGGTAGGAATGCACACTGGCACATTACTGAGTTTAATGAATTCAGGGATCCACTCTCACCGCCTATAGCTTTGACCAAATACAAGACTATCCTCGGGTTACTTGTTAGGGACTTCATCCCGATGAGGTACAGGAAGTGGATTGGGAAAGATGATGACCCGTGGAGGGTTCTCGAAAGTGAGAAGGATTACATATGGGATGTCAAAATCCTAGAGTATTTCACTTTCCCAACTGAGTATGACAGGGAGTTAGTCAAGAAAAAAGCAAAAGAAATCATGGGGACATGCTTCAAGAATTTTAAGGGGACATTGTACAAGAATTTTGTCCTCCTAAATAAAGAGCCAGATTTCAACGGTGGACAGTTTAGCAAGCAGAAGGACTTCTAGTAAGATTTCAAGGAATATAGGTTATCTAAGGAGTACTTAGCACTGAGCAGGAAGAATAAGGAGAACTCACAGAAAGCGATGAATCCTCATCATCTCGACTCTCGTGGCTATGCCAAAAAGATGTCAGAATTTGAAGCAGAACTTCAAAAGATGGATTGCCTTGCTGAGGAAGGTGTTCAGGTTGAGACCGCCAATTGGGAGGCTAGATCGGTATTATACTATATGAGGAGGAATGTACGGCACGCCGAGGACGGGAGCTTTAGCTCCACAAATCAACCCATGAGCGAACTCACCTAGAGGATCTCCTAGGTAACTGAGGAGGTGAGGCAAGGGACTCACACTTCTAATAGGGAGAAAGACATGCTCACCCAAGCACTTGGAACCAAGGAGCACCCCTAGTCGCACTAGAGGAACCGGTGTTGTTCCTTGGAAAATAGCATTCCCCCAAGAATCTAATAGTTACCGGAGCCGCTCGAGGGGTAGAGCGGAACATGAGGCAGAGTTTTTGAGGCGACTAAAAGAGATGGAAGATAGAATGGAAGCATGGATTGAGGCGACTGTTGAAGCATGAGTCGAGCAAATTTTGTTGTTCAAGGGGTCAGAAGTACCACAAAACCCTACTCCTACTGCCTTTAGCCCATAGTTTAGGGGTCGCAGCCGCTGCAGATCGACTCCGCTTGACAAAGAAGAGGCGAATGTGCCTCATCCGGTGGACGGCATCACTGAACCCGTCAATGTCAAGTTGTACATCCATTAGGAATGGACAAAGGACAAGGTGGCGCTCGGCCAGGCCTGGCCTGTGGGAGACGGGGCAATTAATGGCCACCCAATTCCACAGGGGTACGCTTTCGTCACCATTGACAGAATACTTGATAAGAAGTATAACAAGATACCCATTGAGTACCCCGTAGCGGAAGACATGCTGAAACTTGGTCAAAACAAGGGCTCTCATGTGGCCTGGCACAAGCTCTTCATTAAGCTTGACCATCAATTGTCCTCTGATGATGAGGACGGCTACGAGTCTTTGCCCACCCGCGATGATCACTCACCATCTCCCAATAGAGATCACTCCTCTCCTCATCCAGAGCCATCACCTCCGAGAAGATAGAGGTCTCCTTCTATTCCTCCTTGTCCGACTCCATCTTCATTAGCCCCAAGAAAAGAGACTCCTCCTCCTCCTCCATCTTCATCAGCGCCGGGAAAACAGAATTCTTGACGTCATCCTCCTCCTCCACCTCAGCCCAAAACAAGATCAAGGACATCCTCATAGTCGTAGAAAAGGTCCTTGGATTCAGTCGCTAATGCTCCCAAAGTGGACCAACAGAAAAGAAAAAGGTTGTTCAATGGCAACATTACCACCTTGATGAAAGAAAAATTTACAGCACACATCTCAAAGGAAGATTGTGTTAGTTTCTTCAATCTTTGTGCCTCACTGCCTTTGTTTTTGTTGAAATCCGAATTCGAAAGGCAAACATAGAATAAATACGCTACAACAAGAGACGAAGAAATACACAATAAAGATTTAAGGAACATACAGAAGTACGTCAAAGACAACCCAAGATTAACCATGGAAGAGGCTGCGAACATCTATTATGATGTACAAGGGACGGGAACACCAGCAATGAAGTATGAAAGGGGCAATCTTTTGGTTTCCGATCATGAGTATAAAAATCTGACAACATATATGCGCCAGTTACATGAATATTACATGGCTCAAGCAACAGAGATAGATGACTTTGGTTTTGAGGTTATTATCCGTTCGCCACATGTTTTCCATTATCCTGAAGAAGAGAAGTTCGATGTCGAGTGGGAGTGCTTGTTCTAGCTATACCAGAAACGCTCTCTCGATGTTCAAATGTTGACGTTGTGGACTATGTAAGTACCCTACACGCATGATATTACAATTAACTACTCTCTCAAGATACAAATTGTTAACTTTTGAGCACTTCCCATGATTTTATGTAGGTGTATAGCAAAATTTTGCATTCTAAAAAGCAAATGGGATTACATAGGCTTCTTGGACCCCTTACGAGTCAATGAGAGGACATGTCTAGGCCTCCATGGATGTGACATGGGAGACCTAAAATAGAGATTGATTGCTGTTTTCGATGAATTCACGATAAAGAAGAAAACCCACATACTTCTAGCCTACAACTGCGAGTATGTGTTCTCGACTTTTAATTTTATGCTTCTTTTTCGTTAAGATTATTTGATAATTAGGATTATGTGATTGCAGCAACCATTTTGTCTTCATTTGTGTCAATCTTGCCAAAAATCTGATCGAGGTGTGGGACTCGAAGAAAAAACTATTTCATCATCTGGATGCACTAGTGGCAGTGCAGAATTAGTAAGCGGTCCTAATAACATATTATTTTCTAATCATATACCACTTTGTAATGTTTCTCCCTTTAATGTTGCTCAGTGTCCGAAGAAGACATATCGGTGGGACGCTAGTCCCATTCAAGGTTGTTGAAATGGAGGGGAAGTACCTATCACAGCCGTCGGGAAACAATGAATGCGGGTTTTATGTAATGTGGGCAATGCTTCACTACATCGGTGGGAAATCGGAAGAAGCCGATAAGTTGGTGTGTATAATCCCCATTTCATTTATGTCTATTAATAATTCAACAAAATGATTTATTGTTCCTCTTTGGATATCATCTTTTTTGAACGACAGCGCAAAAAATATAACCACCAAAGGCTGTTAGACATGGAGATCGTCGCACTGCAATCAGTGCTCGCAAAATTCATCTTAGCCGAGGTATTGGAAAAAGATGGAGTATTTTCCATTGCACAATCCATGAAGTATAAGGACAAGTATGGCCCAGAGCGGCTCGCCAGATTATTGTAAGAAGTCTGAGAAGCATTGCACAATCTGTGAAGTCCGAGAACATTTCTTTTTTATGTTGAGGGATCGAGATCTGGAAAAGAACATTTGAACTATAACCGTAACATTTGTAATGTTTAATATTGATGGACCTATCGTCTACGTAGCGTATATAAA